>NC_040882.2:20440602-20730746 GCF_900634795.4 Betta splendens | reverse complement strand
CCATATTGTGATGGACAGCTTTGCTTTAAAAAGAGGGGTAATATATAAATATATACTCTTTGTGATTTCTGGTTTATTTAATAAATAAACAATTCAAATATGTTTCTGTGTTGGTGGACAGGTTAAGTTTCTGCTTAGGGTGTGTATGCGGGAGGGTGTGTGTGTGTGTGGAGGGGGGGGTTGTAGGGGTGCAACCAGCTGCTGAAACCAAGCAAAGTAACAATTGGAGCAAAATAAATAAGCAGGGATGTACCTTAGGCTACACATTCAACTAAACTAAACAACTGTTGTACTGTGGTTACCTTGGAGATTAATACTAATACCAATAATAGTGTTAAGGTATGTGTACATGCATATCATATATACATACACATATGCATTGTTATACATATCCTATACTACTTAATAAAAGTCATGACATACAACACCACAATTTCCATATTCACACATTATTGATATTGGTAGTGATAAGTATCAGTAATACTTACAGTTGGATTTGGAATGTCCCACTACAAGGTTAGTAAGGCTGTAGCTTGATAATTCACCCAAAGGGTGAGGCAGACTTGGTGCATGAACAATGCCACTTGTGGAAGCCAGGGTGATGTGAGGGGCTCGGCCACTACGCCCATCCAGCAAGCAGAGGAAGGAATCCCAGCAGCCAGGGAGCCCACACCTTCAGGGCAGGTGTTGCGACCCAAGCCGCCCACACAGAGCCCCCCACAGAGCTGCAGCAGCCACAGAGACAGCACCTGAGGTCAGAGTGGGCCCACCGGGGTCAACGCTGTCCGCCCCATGAGAACCAGGGCAAACACTCCCCCCTGGTGGGAGGGTCGGCCTGAAAGACCGGAACCAGAGGACCCACGGTCTGTAGGGAGCCCGCCAGGAGATTCCCCCGCCCCAGAGTGGGGCCCACGCCCAGTCCACCACCCCCACAACGAGCAGCGGGGCCGACCCCATCGTGTGATCGATTGATCACATTCGTGGGGAGGGTAGGTCTCCGGCTGCCGTCCATGTGGCCCCAGGCAGGACCGCAGCTCCTCCCCAGCCCTGCCCAACTCTCCCAACCCGGGGGAAGCAGAGGGCCGCGGGAAAAGGCACCTCAGAACCCTGGAACTAAAGTGCTAAAGTGCTAAAGTGACACCTCCAGGAGCACGAGTATGAGGAACTTTGGGAGATTCTCCGAGGTGCTGGAGCCTATCCCAGCTGGCTACGGCGAGAGGCAGGGTACACCTGGACAGGTCGCCAGTCCATCGCAGGGCAACACATAGACAGACAACCATTCACTCACACACTTACACCTACGGGCAATGGAGAGAAGCCAATCAACCTAATGCACGTCTTTGGACTGTGGGAGGAAGCCGGAGAACCCACGCAAACACGGGGATAACGTGCAGGAATCAAACCCAGAACCTTCTTGCTGTGAGGCGACAGTGCTACCCACCGCACCACCGTGCCGCCTGCTTTCCTTTGTGTGAATGTATAAAACTGAAATAAAAGATACTCACCTTCTTCTTTAAATTTGTGCACCATACATACTGTATGTTCCATGTCCACAAGGTAAATTATGTAACCTCATTGCATTTGTGTTGCATTTTAAGTGATAAAAATTGTTTAATTAGTAATGTCTAGATTAAGCCATTTATAATTTAATTTTGCTTGCATTTATTATTTGTGTATGTTTTAGTGTTTTTTTGGTGTTACATAAGACAAGACCAGTCATGATGAATAAAATTTCATTTGTTACAACGTTTTAAGGGACCACGTATAAGACATTAATATTCTATGCATTTAATTTACTGTTTAACCATTCTGATTTCTCTGCTTATTTGAGTGCCAAAGTGATCAAAGTGTGTTATGGTGTGATGGAACTTTGAGCTTGATGAAAAGAGGAAAGCTTAGTTGTCCCAGATTTAGGAGCAGTCCAAATCAAATAGTTTGATTCCTGATCTGAGGAGGTGGAACTCTTCACCACTGGTTGAACTCATTTCTCCGCCCTGCAGTGACCACTGCCCCAGGGGTATTTAAACCAGTGACACCCTAGTGGAATTGGATTTCCCTCTATCTTCAAACTTCTTTCACCTTCTCTTTTTGCATCGCATTACTTTTCTTTAATTTTCCTTTGTTCTTAAATTTTGTAAACTTACGTTAAACTTAGAAATACGAACGAGCAGCAAATTTCGTTAGTTTAGAAGGTCATCTTAAGAAACTGAAACTATAACCAACAGTCGTTAATTGACTCGCAATGTTTAATCGAACTAATTAAAAACTAATTAACAAAACTAATTAAAAAAGATTCCAGACCGTTTCCTGTTTGGGCTGGTTTAGCTAGGCGGTGACGCTTTGAAACACCTTGAAAGTCCAGCCTGACTGACTGTTACTTTGCTGAGCCGTCATCATCACCGCTGGCGACGATTCCTGGCCCAGAGGCCGTGGCACCGGGACCAGAGAGGGCACGCCTGCTCAACCAACCGGTAACGGGAGACGCTGCACAGCGGCTACAGCTCCAAACTAAGGCAAGACGAACATCTCTAATCCTCTGAGAAGTCTGGTGTTTCTTAAAGCGCTAAAAATTGAATATTCCAAATTCATTAGTTATCCTTAGATTTGTATAAGTTAGAAACAAATACTCTTTTTGCTTGATCAAAGTGTGTAGGTCTTGATCATTCTTTGTCCTTTCACTTATCGATTCATTCATTGCTGATTGCTGTGTTTTCTGTGATCGTGTTCACATATGTTCATTAATTGTCATTAACATCATCTGTCATACAAAGCTTTCAACACACACACACCCTCATTTACCAACACTGTGTTCATCCATTGCTGATCATCTCATGCTGATTGTTTGCTCATTTGTGTTTTGTTTATTTGAGAATTTCCATATTATGTTATTCATATATCCAGTAGTGTTAGATTAATAAAACGTTAAAAGGAATCTGGTTTTGTGTGCATTGTTCTTCAGATTTAAGCAGAGGTCACTGAACCGTGACAAGAATTGTCTGATTTGGTTTTATCGCAAGAAAGTGGTTATTGTTGTTCATAACTGGTAACTCATTGAATTAACATCTGCCGTTGACTAGATTGATACAAGCGTGGTTCCAGCTTTATAAACAACCTGGTGCCCCAACTTCGAGGAATGTTATTGTTTCTGCATTACTATAAAACTAATCATTTGAATCCATTGCACACCATATAAAATATGATATGATGCAGTATTTAAACACATCAATAATATAAATACTTAATTCTCCTCATTGTAGTCGCTGAGTGACTGAGCCAGTAGCAGCTGTAACGCTGCTGATTGTAGTTCACTCTGTTCAAACCAGAACACTCCACAACGTCTCCTGTCTCAGGACATGCAACATTTACTAGGAACTTACTGATGGAGCTTTTCTATTTGTTATTATTATTAACAAGTAGACAATTAATCTTAAATTATATGGAGACAATTTTGGAAGTAGAGGCCAAAGACGTCTTGTTCTTATCCTGTGTTGTAATATTTGACCTTGGTTTCTCTTGCTTGGATACTTTGTCTTTTTATCTCTGTACATTCTGTATTAGCCTTTAAACAATCAGCGGATAAAAGCCAACAGTGGGGTTATGGGTTATTGTATGATTGCGATGCATGTTCTTTTGCTGTAAACGATATCGCTGAGCGTGTATCAGAACCATCTCATCAAGCTTTTGATAATCAATACAAATGGTGACGTTAAAAAGTCAGTGACTAAGTGGCTTATGCGGATTTTATAGGAAATCAGTCAGAATGAGTCAACGTTTATTTGAAATTCAAAATGCCTTAAAAATTCAAAATGTTTTTCTTTAAGACAATCTACATAAATTGACAAGAAATAATGTGACAATAAATGAAAGTGCAGCACGTTTTATGGAACGTAGCTTTTCGGTCATAGAGTCCTTTTGACCTCCTGTGTTTTGCCACTAAAAGGCAAAATGACCAAACTCTAATAGAATTAACCTTGTTGCTTTAGATGTGTAATTAATTTAGATTCATATAAAGATCCTGTCATGACAATTAACATTTAGCATAAAATGTAACTTTCCTTTAAGTCTGACAGATAAACTCAGTCCTTAATGCGAAGGTTTGCATGAACTAGATCTGGTGACTCTTTTATTCTAAATTCAGAAGTGAAGCCTGGAAACATTTTGGTTTCATCATCATAAATAGACCAACTGTGGCTTCTACCTGTTGCTATTCTGGTCAGTTTCCTGCCTGTGACTTTAATCAGTAATGTTCATCTTTAGTTTATTTTAGGTTTAGACTCTGTAGAAAACATCAAATAAGTTAAAATATCTCAGGTCTCATTTGCTGCAAGTGAAAAGGTACAAGCTGTCGTGTTTATGACTTCATTACCTTGAAGGTTATGACGCCTACTATATGTGACCATTTGCTGCCTTTGACTTTGTTGCTTGTTTACTGTAGTTTCACACTTGCTGATCTTAATTCAAGTGGACTGAGCATGTACGGAATCTGAGCTGCTTTGTTGCAGGTAAGAGATGAACTTTCATACATTATACAGTGTGAGAGGTTTCTTGAATTATGATTTCATAAAAACAATGTATGTATAAAAATGTATAACTTTTTAAAACCTGATTCTAGTTTCTGAATGATGGGTTATAACGTTAAATGTATCATACAGTATTAGTAAATGTTCTGCACTTTAAAACACTGGATAATATTAAAGGAAAGTGCAGGATCATTTCCATGAGTTAATACACAACATAACATATGTAAATATGTAAACACTGAAAAATGAGACATAGTTGTATCTATGTGATGAAGTGTGAGGACGTGTTCATGATCATGGTTTGTTTTTTACTTGGACTGACTGGGTTTATACATGGGCTCAGGTTTCTATGTGAACGTTGCCTGTTCTCTGTGTGGTGTTGTGTCCTTGTGCTTTGTCTCCTTCTCTCCATCCAGACAAGGTTAACCAGTCGTAGTGTGAATGTGTGTCCAACATGTATAATGTAAGTGTTTGGGATTCTGTGTCATACGACTTCTAAACATGTAGAGCAGCAGTAACTGTGTCTAAGTGGTGCATAGAGATCACAGTGAGGTGGAAACATGCAAAGCAGTGACGGTAGATGAATGAAGCATTGACTCTACACTCAGCATCCTCAATTCACAGCACAGTAATGTAGTGGAGACACAAAGGTGCTGAGTGTTGTTGTAGCTTTTTACTTTTACATTTTTATATACCATTAGTACAGGAATGTACCAATAATGTTGATATGTTCTGGTCCAAACTGAAACAGTCTTTGTTGCCTGTAGGAAGGTTTTCAAGTAGACATGATCTAATAAAACATTACTGCAATGATCTGTATCGTATTAAGAGACCACAAGAGGGCGACAAACGAATCTAATTCCACTAATGAACAAACGCGTGTGTTCTGTCAGGGAGACAGGGACTTAAAGACTTAAAGAAAAGATAGGAAAAAAGGCAATGTGAAATCTGAGGGAAATGAATTGTCTCAGTGCTATTAGAACGAAAAAATGATCCTACCAGTAGAAACTGATTGTAAATATTTAGATTTAATGTTGTTAAAATGGATTTAATGTGGGTGTAAACAAGTACTTGTTAGAACTAAGACTAATGTAGAATAGAGTCTGTGTTGTGCTGGTGACAACACACTGGTGATACTAGTGAGGTGCAGTAGTGGTGTCAAAATAATGAGGAAGTGCATCGCGTGCAAGCGTCTTCATAAAGTCTGAGGGACATGTTACAGTATGTGAATGATTTAGACACATCACTGTCCTGCTGCTCCTCATCTCTGATAATTGGTTCTGGTCTGTATGAGACACACACACTACTGTTCTCCAGGTTCCTGATGTTCTACAAATGTGTTTAGTCATGTATAAACATCCTCTTTCATGTCTGATGTGATAATTGTAGAAATGTGATCATTATATTCATTCTGATCTCTTTTTGTATGAAGCTTCATTTAGGAGGCATCACTTCTTTGAAAGACTGATAATGTGTCAAAGTGTCTGCTTTCAGAATGACATCTGTGTTTATGAAGCTCTGTTATCTGACCCTGGCTCCTTCTTCACACATGTTTTCACTATTTTGAGCTGTGTTTTTGGTAGTTTAGAGGTTCTGGGTTAAGAAATAATGTATGAAATTATCAGATAATATATACGTTTTATGTTTTATTTACACATTTTATGTAAAAAGAGAAAGTGAAGAGTTGACGTGTTTAACTTAACTGTTTTATCTCAGCCACAGCAGCTAAAGTTAAAAACTGTCAAACACAACTAAATAAAACCTGCAGCTACATTCAGTTCAGTGTGTGTTTACTGATTTGATACATAGGTTTTGACTTCCTTTCATTCATACTGCATGACAACAACACAACATGCACAGACACACAAATAACACAGATTATTCGTTATATTATCAAGGTTCATTAGTTCCATGTTTGCAATAATTCACATTTTTATTTTACATTTAATAGATTATTAACAAACAATCTAACACATTTGTGCAGCAGGAAGCACAAACTTGTGGTCAGAGCTGTTTGAGTGAATAGGAAGGAAGAACAGAGCAGCTCTGAATCAGGTGATGATCTGTAGCGTGTGTCTTAGTGTTTGCTGTCATTCCTGTACAGCGACAGTGACCGTGTCTGTGGATGTGAAGATGGAGCTGACTTTGCTCTGTGTACTGTCATTATTCTGTGAGTACGTCAGCAGCTCTGACTTTATTTAACATGGTGGTTTTTATAGACATGGGATGTGACCCAGCTTCATTCACAGTAAAACTGGGATGTTCTTCACAGTTTACTGTTAGTGTGGCTCAGATTTAACAGGAACAGTTTTTAAATAACAGTAACTGAATCTGATAAAACACCACCTGGATGATAAATGTCTTTATTACTGTTTATGTCTGATCATGTTTTCATCTTCGTTTCAGTGCTAAATATGAACGTCTACAAAAATGATGCTGGTGAGTAATTGTCCTTCTTTTCTTCCTACTGTAGATTCATCTTTCTGTGTGTATTTCATGTGTGAACACCAGAGACCAGGTTACTGTTCAAATGTTTAAATTGTAACAGGGGAGAATCTTAGTGAAGTGACTTTTATTTATAGTCGTTGAATTCGATAAATGACAGCGTGTCTAAAGATTTAGTTGTTGTCTTGTCCAGTTTCAGGCTCCTGTGCAGCGCTCACATCAGCTATTAGCTCTGTGTGAAGTAATGATTCTGACTGTGTCTGGCTGCAGCAGGATCGTCTGTCATTTCTTCCTTCTGTCAAATGGCTTCACACATTTGCTAAAAGTTGAAAGAGTTGTACAAATAAAGAATTCAGTTTCATTAAATAAAACTAAAACTGTATTCAACTTCAAAAATGAAGCTAAACTGAGACCCAACAAGTTTCATATCTTAATGGTTGTGATGCTGTTTCTATGTATTGTTGGTTTTAGATGCTGTGTTGACCCTTGAACCCAACTGGTCCAGATTTGTTACTGGAGAGTCTGTGACCTTCACATGTGACATGAGGAGGGAGAAAACACTGACTGGGAAATTAGATTAATCAAAGATGGAGGAGATCATTATCATTATGGTTCAGGTCCAACCCCAACATTAAATCCTCTAGTTCAGGGGTGTCAAACTCAAACTCACAGAGGGCCAAAATTAAAAAAGAACATTGTCGAGGGCCAGACCATTTTTTTTTATTAATTTTCTTTATGTTTTATTATCTTAGATACAGTAAACTACTGTATTAACCATCATCCATATATTACAATTGAATTTTGCTTAAATACTGAAACCAGAACAGGTTTAGAAAATAATAAAAACAAAAACTGAAAAAATATCAGGCTTCTATACATACTTAACTTTATTCATTTAATTGTAACCTAAATCTTTTCATCAAGACCATCAAGGCCAACACCTAAAAAAGATATCTCTTTCAACTTTGGACAGACCATGCCATCAGTAAATAAATAATATTTATATATTCATTTTAGTTTTTTTTCACTGTTCATTTACTCTGATGATGCACATGGGTCATAACTATTCAACTTAATCTTATGGTGTTCGTCTGGAAGTACCGTATGTGTATGTGTCAGGCGTGTTGCCTGAGGTAAAAGGGGGTGTGTGTGTGTGTGTGTGTGTGTGTGGTGTGTGTGTTGTGTGTGTGTGTGTGTGTGTGTGTGTGTGTGTGTGTGTGTGTGTGAGACAGAGAGAGAAATAGAGGAAGAGAAAGAGAAAGGAGGAGGAGGGCGCCCCCCCTTTAGGAGCGTGGTGAGGTGGCACAGCTGCACGTGTGCCAGTGAGCCCTTTGAATGGAGCGCGCGTGTCTGGCGCTTACAGGGAAAGAAGCGTGTAAAGTGTGAAGTGGGACTAGCGTGGATAAGGCTTTGCGGTCTCACAAACACGTGGGTCTATATTCTGCGATATAGTCACGTGATCGCGGAAGCGTGCAGTGGTTGAAATGTGCGCTTGCCGTGGTCGCAGAAGAAACAGAGCACCGCACAGTAACACAATAAAGCACTTAAGCTAGCGAAATCACAGATTACAACGCTTCAATGTGCACCTCTTAGATTCACGCAGCTCTATAACAGCGTTACAGTCACGTGATCGCGGAAATACAGTGATCAGATCGCGTGTTCAGGAAAAAAACAACACACAATAAACAATGATCCCCTAAGAGTTCTACTCTGCTCAGACCTAAGAATGCCTCTGACTTACTGCGCAATCCTGGTGAGAAGATCCAGCGTGGCGTGCTCGCGTTGTTGCGGTCCGGTTCGGTCCAGGTGTGCGTCGCGGTGATCGCGTCGTGATCATCTGATGCGGCGGAGGCAGGCAATTAGCTGCCGTGTGGCTGGAAGTAGATGGGTGATCAGGTCCCGTTCTCTGTGACGACGTCCCCGTTAGTTCAGCTGCGGTGGAGGCTTCAGGCGTGCAGAGGGAAGCTCCAGGTGGGGAAAGGAGAGGGTCGAAGAGAACAAGGGGCAAATCTTTGGTCACGGCGACTTTTATAACCGTGTTTTTTGGTCACGCCCGTCCTATTATTTGGTCCAATCAGGATGGCTGACGTCCAAGTTTCTCCTCCGTTTGTCGCTCGTGTCAGCGGGAGTTGGATGTCAGCGGGGGAGCCAGGTATGGGTCCCCAGCCTGGCGCCTGGTTTTTGGCGCTGAGATTTGAAATCTCTTTGTTCTCACTCACTACTATCAGGATGAAGACATTACATGCAGGCCGCAGTGCCTCCTTTGTCTGAGCATGTGGGGCCTTAAAAATAATTCTGTTAATAACAGATTATACAGAAGAGGTCCCCCAACATGCATCAATTTCTGGAGTCAGGTTCTGCGCAGAAGAAATCCTTAGGACTGAATGAAGGTGTTCATGAGTGAGACGACTCCTATGTGGTATTTTGTTCAGCTTCATTAACGAAAACAGTTTCTTCTCGCACAGATATGTGCTCCCTAACATAGAGAGCATTTGTGCGGCTTGGGCACGGAGTTCGGCCAGCGTGTCAGGGAGGTAAGGTGGAAATTGCGCAGCACCGACAGAGTCATATTTGACTTGATCGTGTCATGACAATGCAGCTCAATAAGTTCCATTTGGAGATTGCTTGGTGCGTTATTCACCATCCATCCATCCATTTTCATCCACTTATCCGGGGCCGGGTCGCAGGGGCAGCAGTCTGAGCAGAGAGTTCCAGACTTCCCTCTCCTCGGACACTTCCTCCAGCTCTTCCGGTGGGACCCCAAGACGTTCCAGGCCAGCCGAGGGACGTAGTCTCTCCAGCGTGTCTTCCTCAGGGCCTCCTACCAGTGGGTCATGCCCGGAACACCTCCCCAGGGAGGCGTCCAGGAGGCATCCGAACCAGATGCCTGAGCCACCTCATTTGGCTCCTCTCGATGTGGAGGAGAAGCGACTCTACTCCGAGCTCCTCCCGGGTGACAGAGCTCCTCACCTTATCTCTAAGGGAGCGCCCAGCCACCCTGCGGAGGAAGCTCATTTCAGTCGCTTCTATCCGTGATCTTGCCCTTTCGGTCATGACCCAAAGCTCATGACCATAGGTGAGGGTAGGAACGTAGATTGACCGGTAAATTGAGAGCTTTGCCTTTCGGCTCAGCTCCCTCTTCACCACGACGGATGGATACACCGACCGCATTACTGCAGCCGCCGCACCGATCCGTCTGTCAAACTCACGCTCCTTCCTTCCCTCACTCGTGAAACAAGACCCCAAGATACTTAAACTCCTCCACTTGGGGCAGGAACTCTCCTTCAACCTGGAGAGAGCAAACCACCTTTTTTCCGGTCGAGAACCATGTGCCTCAGATTTGGAGGAACTGATTCTCATCCCAGCCGCTTTACACTCAGCTGCAAACCGCACCAGCGCACGCCGGAGGTCCTGGTCTGATGAAGCCAACAGGACAACATCATCTGCAAAAAGCAGATTCTGTCCATAAAAATAATGAACAGAACCGGTGACAAAGGGCAGCCCTGCCAAAGCTCCTGCTCCGGTTGTACAGAGACCGAACAGCCCTTAGCAAAGGGCCTTGGACTCCATACTCCCGGAGCACCCCCCACAGGATGTCACGAGGGGACGCGGTCAAATGCTTTCTCCAGATCCACAAAGCACATGTAGACTTGTTGTGCAAACTCCCACAAACCCTCAAGCACCCTGCTGAGGGTATAAAGCACGACCAGGCTGAAAACCACATTGTTCCTCCTGTATCCGACGTTCGACTATCGGCTGAATTCTCCTCTCCAGGACCCTGGCATAGACTTTCCCAGGGAGGCTGAGAAGTGTGATCCCCCTATAGTTGGAACACACTCTCCTGTCCCCCTTTTTGTAAAGAGGGACAACCACCCCAGTTGTCCAGTCCAGAGGAACTGTCCCCCCTCGTCCATGCAATGTTGCAGAGGCGTGTCACCCAAGACAGCCCCCACAACATCCAGAGACTTGAGGTACTCAGGACGGATCTCATCCACCCTCGCTGCTCTGCCACCGAGGAGCTTACTAACTGCCTCAGTGACCTCAGCCTGGGTGATGGGCAAGTCCGCCTCTTAGTCCCCTACCTCTGCTTTCTCAGCAGAAGGCATGTCAAAGGGGTTGAGGAGATCCTCAAAGTACTCCTTCCACCGTCCAATAACATTCCCAGTTAAGGTCAACAGCTCCCCACTCCACTGAAAACAGAGTTGGTAAAAACTGCTTCCCCTTCCTGAGGTGCCGAACAGTTTGCCAAAATCCCTTTGAGGCCAAGAGGCTGCAGCACGCTTGGCATGCCGGTACCCATCAGCTGCCTCAGGAGTCCCACAGGTCAACCATATCTGGTAGGACTCCTTCTTCAGCTTGATGGTGTCCCTTACCCCCGGTGTCCACCACCGGGTTCGGGGATTACCACCACGACAGGCACCGGAGACCCTGCGTCCACAGCTCCGAACGGCCGCATTGACGATGGAGACGGAGAACATGGTCCACTCGGACTCTATGTCTCCAACCTCCCTCGGAATCTGGTCGAAGCTCTCCCGGAGGTGTAAGTTAAAGGTCCGTCTGATGGGTTCAGAGGGTTCAGCCAAGCGTTCCCAACAGCGTTATTCACATCAAACGTAAAGGGCTTGATAAAAAGTTCAATAATCTACATTTTTGGGCTTCAAAGTCGGCAAATGGTCGGGGCAAATTCAGCGCCAAGTAGAATGAGATTTCAGCGAACTGTGCAAAAAGGCATCACGGCGGTAGCGGTCCTGCTCTTTCATGACTTGGCAGCACAAAAAAATGAGCCAGGTTTCCCCTGCTGCATCTGACTCTCCCACAAGCGCAACTTGGTTCTAAAAGCCCTCACGGCGTTGTACATGTCTGTGATGACGTGCGCGCCGCCCCTGAAGCTTCAGATTGAGCGCGTCGAGATGATTCATGATGTCACATAGAAAATGCAAGCTCACATTGAAACGTTTTAATCCCTGAACTCTGTTGTGTCTTTCCCTGTGCTTTCCATGAAAAGACAAATTTTCTCACGCAGCTCAAGAAAACTCTTCGCAACTTTTCCTCGGCTCAGCCACCTCACCTCTGTGTGATAGGGCATGTCGCTATGGTCTGCACCCATCTCCTCAAGGAAAGACTTGAACTGACGGTGATTCAAACCTTTGGCTTTTATGAAGTTGACAACTTACATTACAGTGTTCCTAATGTAATCCATTTTCAAGGCTTTTCCACACAAAGCTTCTTGGTGTATGATGCAGTGGTAAACTGGGAGCTCGCCTGCCTGCTTTTCCCGCATCTTGTCTCGCATCCTGCGACCAATCCGGTCTTTTGAACACACATCGCGGGTGCTCCGTCAGTGGTCCGTCCCACAAGCTTATTCCAAGGCAGCTTCATTTATTGATACATTTGGATACCTCCTCAAAGATGTCTTTTCCTGTCGTTGTGCCATGCATGGATTTTAGTCCTAAAAGTTCCTCTGTAACACAAAGATTCTTGTCCACTCCACGAATAACAATTGACAGCTGGGCTGTATCGGAGGGTGTCGCTGCCCTCGTCCACAGCAAGTGAGTATGCAACAAAATCTTCTCCCTTTCTCATCAGCTGTTCTTGTAGATTGGTGGCAAGTTCACATGCACGCTCAGCTACAGTATTTCTGCTCAGGCTAACATTAAAAAAAAAGGCCTGTTTTTTTCCGGGCAATTGACTTCACAAATTTTGACCATGCACATTTTTACAAACTCTCCCTCATTAAAGGGCCGGGCTGATTTGGCGATTTCAATAAAGCTAGCCTTTACTGCAGCCTCACTTTGGGATTTTGCTTTGGTGAACATAGTTTGCCATGACATCAGACCTTTTTTCATCTCTTCCACCTTCTTAAGTCTCTCATTTGCGTTCAGGTCCTTATACTTGTCATGGTGTCTCGTTTTAAAGTGTCGTCGTATGTTGTACTCTTTAATACAGACACGCGCACACATACAGGACAGATGGGTTTGTCCTTTACCATGATGAACATGTAGTCTGTCTCCCATCTGTCTTGAAAGCTTCTGTTTTCTATTTTTGTTTGACCATTTTTCAGGAGGGTGAATTTGAGCGTGTGCTTCATAGCAGCTGTTCTAATGAGCGTCCAACACAAGAGGTGGGGGGTGTTTTCGCACTCCGGAGTCTGGCGCGCCAGGACAGAATTGTGGGAATTGTAGTATTAAGGTCCCTACACATTAAACGCGTTTTTGACACTGTCTGACATGCGTCAAGGTGCAAGCAGGCGCAAGGAGGCGTTGATGCCAGAGGCAGACCTGGCGTCAACGCCGTGACAACATCTGGGCACGGCCAATAGGAGAGAAGCAGTTTTTAGGTCGGATGAAGTCCCGATGCAGAGCAGTAAGCCACTGCTAAGCTAAGCTAAGCTAAGCGATAGAGGAGAGTTTTCTCCGTGGTGTCCCTTTAAAAAAGTTTAATATAAAAATATATATATATAATAATATAAATTGTAAAAACTGACAAGAAAAACTGGTATAATACTGGTGAAATAATAATCATAATTAATAATAAAAAATTAAAAAAGGCCACATAAAAAGGCGACACTTCGAGCCCAGAGTATCGCCAATGCCGCGGCATTTTCGGCAATCAAAACAGACAGTTCTGGCACTCGTAGAAAAATGCTGCCGCAATTGTGGGACGATGGCCCACACATGGAGGCCGCCACACAATCGTGCCTGCTCCATTTCCCTTCCGTTCGTGTTTTTAAGACACAAACGAAAAGTGTTGCGGACGGCAGTGCCCCTTCTATCGCTTAGCAGCAGCTAAGCTTAGCTTCCTGCTCCACATCGGGAACTCCCAGCCCACCGGCACCGGCTGCTCTCCTATTGGCCGCGCGTAGATGTCGTCACAAGCATTTTGACGCTTGAATTAAAAATGTTTTAAATCGGGAGTCAATTGCCACCCTTGCGCGACGTTCTGCGCCTCAGCGCGGACTTGCACTCTCTCACTGACGTCGCACATACACAATAAATGGCTGCGCTTGACGCGTCACTGTGTAGGCACCTTTAGTACGTGCGCTGTATAACAGGCCGGCAGGCCAGATGTAGTACATATTTGAAATCATCTCGGGGGCCAAATATAATATATATTATAATACCACTCTATTCTCACCCTCCGCGGGTGGTCTCATCCACTTTCCAAGCTCGGGTCCTCTACCAGAGGCCAGGGAGGCTTAAGGGTTCTGCGCAGTATCCTTGCTGTTCCTAGGATTGCACTTTTCTGGACTGAGATGTCGGATGTTTTTCCAGGGATCTGTTGTAGCCACTCCTCCAGTTTGGGGGTCACAGCCCCTAGTGCTCCGATCACCACAGGCACCACTGTGGCCTTCACCTTCCAAGCCTTCTCCAGTTCTTCTCTGAGCCCTTGGTATTTCTCTAGTTTCTCATGTTCCTTTTTCCTGATGTTGCCATCGCTTGGTATTGCCACATCCACCACTACGGCTTTCCTTTGCTCTTTATCCACCACCACAATGTCTGGTTGGTTCGCCATTACCATTCTGTCAGTCTGGATCTGGAAGTCCCACAGGATCTTGGCTCGCTCGTTCTCTACCACCTTGGGAGGTGTTTCCCACTTTGACCTTGGGGTTTCCAGTCCATACTCCGCGCAGATGTTCCTGTATACTATGCCAGCCACTTGGTTATGGCGTTCCATGTATGCTTTCCCTGCCAGCATCTTACACCCTGCAGTTATGTGCTGGACCGTCTCAGGGGCCTCTTTGCATAGTCTACACTTTGGGTCTTGTCTGGTGTGGTAGATCTGGGCCTCTATGGCTCTGGTGCTCAGGGCCTGCTCCTGTGCAGCCAGGATGAGTGCCTCTGTGCTGTCCTTCAGCCCGGCCCTTTCAAGCCATTGGTAGGATTTGTTGAGATCAGCCACTTCAGTTATGTTCCGGTGGTACATCCCGTGTAAGGGCTTGTCCTCCCATGATGGTCCCTCTTCCAGCATCTCATCCTCTGTTCTCCACTGCCTGAGACATTCACTCAGCATGTCATCTGTCAGGCCTTATCCTTGATGTACTTATGGATCTTGGATGTTTCATCCCGGATAGTGGCTCTCACACTCAATAGTACTCGGCCTCCTTCCTTGCGGCTCGCGTATAGTCTCAGGGTGCTGGATTTGGGGTGGAACCCTCCATGCATGGTGAGGAGCTTTCGTGTCTTAACATCTGTGGTCTGTATCTCTTCCTTTGCCCACCTTATTATTCCCGCAGGGTATCTGATCACTGGCAGGGCGTAGCTGTTTATTGCCCTGGATTTGTTCTTGCCATTGAGCTGGCTTCTTAGGACTTGCCTTACTCGTTGGAGGTATTTGGCTGCTGCCGCATTCCTTGTTGCCTGTTCAAGGTTGCTGTTCGCCTGTGGTATTCCAAGGTACTTGTAGTTGTCCTCAATGTCTGCTATTGTTCCTTCTGGAAGTGAGACCCCTTCTGTGTGGATTACCTTGCCTCTCTTTGTCACCATCCTCCCACATTTCTCGAGCCCGAATGACATCCCGATGTCTGAGCTGTAGATCCTTGTGGTGTGGATCAGCGAGTCGATGTTCTCGCTCATTCTTAGCATACAGCTTGATGTCGTCCATGTAGAGGAGGTGACTTATGGTGGCCCCGTTCCGGAGTCGGTATCCATAGCCAGTCTTGTTTATTATTTGGCTGAGGGGGTTCAGACCTATGCAGAACAGCAGTGGGGACAGTGCATCTCCTTGGTATATGCCACATTTGATGGATACTTGGGCAAGTGGCTTCCCATTGGCTTCAAGTGTGGTTTTCCACAACCTCATCGAGTTTGCAATGAAGGCCCTTAGAGTTCTGTTGATGTTGTACAGCTCCAAGCATTCAGTGATCCATGTGTGTGGCATTGAGTCATAGGCTTTCTTGTAGTCGATCCAGGCTGTGCACAGGTTGGTGTGTCACGCTCTGCAGTCTTGGGCAACTGTTCTGTCTACCAGGAGTTGGTGTTTGGCTCCTCTGGTATCCTTACCAATGCCCTTCTGTGCTTCGCTCATGTATTGACTCATGTGCCCACTTATCTTAGCGGCGATGATGCCTGACATGAGCTTCCATGTTGTGGAGAGACAGGTTATTGGCCGGTAGTTGGATGGGACTGTACCCTTTGAGCCTTCATTATCAGGATCGTTCGCCCTTTGGTTAGCCATTCAGGGTGAGTCCCATCCCTTAGCAGCTGGTTCATTTGTGCTGCCAGGCGCTCATGGATTGCAGTGAGTTTCTTTAGCCAGTAGGCGTGGATCATGTCAGGGCCGGGTGCTGTCCAGTTTTTCATACCTGAGACTCTTTGTTGGATGTCTGCCACTGTGATAGTCACTGGATTCTGTTCAGGGAGGTTGCTGTGGTCTTCCCTTAGATCCACCAGCCACTGTGCATTGCTGTTGTGTGATGCCTCCCTCTCCCATATCCCTTTCCAGTACTGTTCAGTTTCCAGCCTTGGTGGGTCTGCTCTGCTGTTATTACCCTGCCATTGAGAGTACACTTTCGCGGGTTGTGTTGTGAACAGCCGGTTTATTCGTCTGGCTTCGTTGTCTCTGGTGTATCTCTTTAGGCGGCTGGCCAAGGCTTGTAGCCTTTGCTTGGCAGTTTCGAGTGCTTCAGGTATGGGCATCTGGCTGTACCTCTTGGGCATCGGTCTTTTCATTGCACCTCTCTGGGCCTCTGTCATTTGGCTCACTTTCCTCCGAGCTGCCTTGATTTTTGCCTCCAACCTTCGTTTCCATGGTGGGTATTGTTTCTCATGGCTCCCATGGTTGCTCTTATAGCCAAGCACCTCTATGCATCACTGATGCTGAAGCGGTTTCCGTGGTTTTGGTTTCCGTGGTTTTTCATTGGTTTCCGTGATTGTTGTGGTAGGGATCGCTCTCAATGCTGCATTCACATCTTCCATGAGACTTTCTGGTGGTACTTCACTTAGCCGTTGTAGTGGGGTTCGGGGTTGCCTGTTTAATCTCGCCATGATCTTATCTTTCAGATCAGTTGCTGCCTCGCTCAGCGTATCTGTGCTTATTGGGGCCTCGTACCCATTTCCGGTTGGGGAGACGGTGAAGCCTCCCCTCTGACTTGGCGTCCTGGCTCCCCCTTGCCGTAGCATTTGTGTTGTATCTCGTCAATCTCAAGTTGTGATAGCAGTTGCCGTTTGTGGATGTTGGGAACACTGAGCTACTAGTTGCTTTGCAGTCAGTCCTTGAATGTGGGTTTCTCCGTTCCCATTCGCCGCACATTCTTTGCATGTAACCCCTCTGACTAGGGTTACTTGAGTAGTAGCATTCCAACAGAGCCTTGTTCTCGCATCTCAGCCATTTCTTTCTTGTTCCAGTAGCCCACTTCTCGTCAAGGTGCTCTGGTTCCCCAACACCTGACGCAGACCTTGTTAGACCGGGCGACGTCTGAGCCGGTATCTCATGTGGTTCATTGTCTCTCATGATATGAGGTAGGCGGTAGCTTGAAGGGTCTTGCCCAAGGACCCACACTGGATGCCTATTTGCCCTAATGGGGACTCGAACCAGGAACCCCCCGTATTATTATAATTATAATTATAATTATATAATTATATATAATTATATTATAATTATTATATATATAATAATTTATATATATATATATATTATCTATATCTATATATCATATATATATATCTATTATCTCTCTATCTATATCTCTCTATATCTCTATATCTGGGTTCTTCCTCTCTCTCTCTCTCTCTCTATCTCTCTCTCTCTCTCTCTCTACCCTTCTTCTCTCTCTCCTCCTTCTCCTCTCCCTCTCTCTCCTTCTCTCCCTCTCCTTCTCCTTCTCTCCTGCGGGCCAATTTTGGGGCGGGCCTGAGTTGGACATGTCTGCTCTAGTTACAGGACACAGTGGTGAATACCAGTGCTCTGGTCACCACAGGATTAATAGTCATACAAAAACCAGTAAATGAATCTATTTAAATGAATGATTTTGATTTCATTGTATAAAGACTATTATTCATATCATACATATCATATTCAGTAGGAAAACTGTTTTTATTTGATGTTTGAGACCTTAACATTCAGATATTACAAATGGATATTTTATCAAACAAAAACAGTGTTTGGTATTACAATAAACTGGTAAAAAAGGTAATGTTTCAAAGAGAAATTTGGACACTGTCACAGATAATTTGAACCAAACAAGGAGGTTTCGTATTCATTCATTTTGGTATTTATATTCAAAACCTTTTTTTCTTGTACAGAGAAACTTACAAGTGCATCACACATAGTTTGTGTGTTTTTTAATGAAATTTCCCTTTGAATCATTGACATATTTTTTTATTTAACAACAGCAGAACCACCCAAAGCCAGACTGACTGCAGGTCCATCAACAATATCAGTAGGAGGCAGCGTGACACTGAGCTGCTCTGTGGACGGTTCTGACGGGTGGAAATATGAGTGGATCAGATACACGTCAAACGAATGGAAACAGCAGGTTATGGAGACAACAGAGAAATCAGAGTCACACAAGGAGGAATATACATGTGCAGAGGAAGAAGAGGAGAACCAGCTTTCTACACTCAATACAGTGATTATGTCACTATCGACATAACTTGTGAGTTTGTTTATTGTGTTTGATGGGTTTTTTTATGCATTGTTTTTTTTTCATTGTATTTAACATTGTTTTTGTATCAGATTCTAATTCTGTGTCTGTGAGTCTACAACTGGACTGGACTCAGGTGATCAGAGGTCAGATCACTGTTAGATGTGAGATCCAGGGAGGTGGAGACACTCAGTGGGTTTATGACTGGAAAACAACCAGTGGACAAACAACCACACAGAGAACAGACACTAATTACTGGACAGTGTCTGCGTTCAGCAGTGGAGGCTACAGGTGCAGAGGAACAAACAGACAGGACTCAGATTCTTCAACACGGTGGAGTGAAGCTGCTGCACTGACAGTATCAGGTGAGTTAAAATTTAACATTTCAGAGCATATATTGTATATTTATATCTTTTAATACATTATCTAATAATTCACAGATATTTAAAACATCTCATATTATTTATGAACATTTGGTAATTGGTGTTTAAGTTCTACATTAATCAACACAAAACCATTTAAATTGTAACATTTCATAATGCTAATGATGTGGTGCCTTGTGTTGCTGCTGGGTTCCAGATGCTGTGTTGACCTTTGACCCCAGCAGGTCCAGGTATTTTATTGGAGAGTCTGTGACCTTCACATGTGACATGAAGGACGACAAACGCACTGACTGGGAAACCAGACTCATCAAAGATGGAGGAGAAATAGCTTCATATAGTGGATACAGAATAAAAGCTTTGTCTACAAGAGACAGTGGTAGATACCAGTGTTTTAGTGTCCACAGGAAAACAAATCACATAAAACCAGTGAAACCATCAAGTTAACTGTATCAGGTGAGTCATCGAGTTTTTCAGTTGTCAGTTTGGTCTAAGGTCGTATTTAAAAAAGAGGAACAATAAGAAACATAATTGATTGATGTTATAAAGCACAGAGACTGTAATTGACAATGTTTTGTCATTGTTAAACTGAACCTCAGAGAAACCAGAGCTGATGTCAGAAACGTCCCAGTAGGGAGCATTGTGACGCTAAACTGCTCTGTGATGTCATTGTTTGTAGGAAATACAGTATTAGATAAAGATATACATATTTTATTAATCCCCTCGAGGGAATCGACACTAAACAACACTAAAACAGAGAAGATACGTCAACGTGTTGGAGAAAAACCTTTTTATGCTCATGACTGGTTCAGAGCTACAGAGCAGGAAATAAAATGAAAGACAACTTCATTGAACTCATTTAACATGAAACAATCTAACTTCACTGTAGATGTTTTCCAAAATGTTCATGTGTCCAGTTAGATGAAAAGTAACTATCGTGGTTAATTTGGGTTGGATGCCTGATTTTGTGTAAAGACATTTATGATTGTGTTTTATTTACACTTAAAGCACTTATACTGTAACTATGTTTATTTAATGTTTCCTGTAAACTGACATCAGATAAACCCAGAGCCTCACTGACATCAGACAACACAGTCATAGCAGCAGGAGGCAGCGTGACACTGAGCTGCTCTGTGGACGGTTCTGATGGATGGAAATACGACTGGTTCAGATCAGCAGCTCTGATCAGAACAAACACTGAATCTAACAGTATCAGAATCACAGATGGAGGCAACTATTACTGCAGAGGAGGAAGAGGAAACCGAGTTTACTACACAGAGAACAGTGTCTCAGTAGGTGTTGAGAAAACAGGTAAACATCATTGTAATAAATACCATTAATCCATCACCTGAAACTATTCATGGTTTATTTTTGTGTTTTTTGTACAATGTGTGAAGTTTCCAACAAGGCTGCTGTAAAAAGGCAGCATGACTGGCCTGAGATATTCAAAGGAGAGGAGATCACTCTGACATGTGAGATCCAGGCTGGAGGAGACACTGAGTGGGAATATGAATGGACCCGAGGCAACGTAAGAAGAACTGGAGATGGGAGGAAACTCTGGGTTTTCACTGCTTCTGGTTCCAGTAGTGGAGACTACAAGTGTAGGGGTCGACAGAAAACCCACAGTTATTCCTCAACAGCATGGAGTGATCCTCTACATTTGACAGTAACAGGTGAATTTTATTCATTCATTGTTACATTTGTAATCATTTATTAGTACATGCAACACATGGACGGAACTCAATGAACTTCTCAGAGCTGGTCAGGAAAATCAGTCACTTTACAAATAAAGTGTAGCATTTACAATTACACAAATATTTACTAAATATGTCACATTGCAGATCACAGTAGTTATTTCACAGAGACTCATAATGACCTTTTAATTTGTTTGTTCTAGACTTAACAGCGTCTGAACCAAAGGCTGAACTGAGAAGTAATGAGACAGACATCCCAGTAGGGGGCAGTGTGATGCTGAGCTGCTCTGTGACGTCATCATCTGGTTGGAAATATTACTGGTACAGAGGAGATAAATCCTCTGAGGTCCTGATTACACAACATGGTGAAACCAGTGTCTCTCAGGAAGGACTGTACTGGTGCAGAGGAGGAAGAGGAAAACCAGTTTACTACACACAGTACAGTGACTCAGTCACTGTTGAGAAAACAGGTAAGATAAGAAAGCCTTTAATAGTCCCACAATAGGGAAATTTTGTCTCACAACAGCACAAATAATGATACATAGAAGAAAAAATACAGCCGCAAATACAAAATAAAGCAACAAATCAATAACATTGGGTTGAGTTGGCACATATAACACAGATCAGTGGTCAGAGTGGGTAAGCAGTCATAAACATAATCTAAATATTGCACTGAGAGAATGTCTGATTAACCACTGATGCAGTGGGTGGGTTATTAGTTGGGGTGTAGGAGGTAGTTAACATTGTTGATTATAAAGTCTTATAGCAGCAGGTAGGAAGAATCTGTGATTTCTCACTTACACAGTGAGGATGGATCAGTCTGCTACTGAAGCTGCTCCCTAGAGCAGCCAGTGAGTCCTCCAGTGGGTGAGAGTCCAAGTCCAGGACAGATGTGAGTTTGACCAGGACCCTTCTTAAGCTCTTTTTTCACCTGGGAGCTAGAGAAGGACAGGGGTTGAAGAAGTGTCTCAGTGCTGGGATGAGTCGCCGGTCTTGACCCAGCTCAGGTCCCCCTCAGCCTTTGGGGGTGGAGCTTTGAAGCCAGAGATGGTTTTCAGGCTTCTCCACACCAGTGACATACTGGGTGAATGTGTGAAGATCTATGTACTAAATAATATTAATCCATCAGCTGAAACTATTCATGGTTTCTGTTTGTGTTTTTTCTACAATGTGTGAAGTTTCCAACAAGGCTGCTGTAAAAAGGCAGCATGACTGGCCTGAGATATTCAAAGGAGAGGAGATCACTCTGACATGTGAGATCCAGGATGGAGGAGACACTGAGTGGGAATATGAATGGACACAAGGCAACTTAAGAAGAACTGCAGATGGGAGGAACCTCTGGGTTTTCACTGCTTCTGATTCCAGTAGTGGAGACTACAAGTGTAGGGGTCGACAGAAAACCAGTTATTCCTCAACAGCATGGAGTGATCCTCTACGTTTGATAGTAACAGGTGAGTTTCATTCATTTATTGTTACATTTGTAATGATTCACTATTACATACAGGACATGAACTTTAACAATCATTGAACGTCTCAGAGCAGGTCACGAAGGCTCTGAGAAGCTGTTGCTCAGAGGTTGATACGTCATCATCTCTGACTGTCTATATCATTGAGCTGTGAGGAAAACTCACAGTGCAGAGTCAGGAGTCACACATGCAATTCTTGCTCTGCTGTTTTAACTTTAGGTTCCATGTAAAATATAATCATTTTAGGTTCTGGCCATACGTTCTTTAGTCCATGAGAGTTTAAGTTACACACTGTCTTTAAAAGAGGACAGTGTTCTGATTTTAAGCAATGATGTCACTAACTTTGTTTAATCAGTATCTTATTGATCCATTCTGTCTTTTCCTGCTGACGTATATTTACAGGATTCTGTCCTGAAGTTCCATCATTTTCTGCCTCCTTTAGTGTTGGACTGGTTGTTGGAATTTCAGTGATTGTTTTCCTGCAGCTGCTGTTTTTGTTTGTTCGGAGGAAAATGAAAGGTGAGACTCTGTAAATTCTGTAAAAGAAAAGATGAAGCTCTGCAGCAGTTTGAGTATAAATCTACATAATAATTCATGTTTCTCCACAGTCTCGTCTCTTGTTTTGACCTTAACAATAATTCACATTCTCTGTATTCACAGCACACAGAAGTGTGAGCACTGATAAAAGCTCTGCTACACAGCAAACAGTCAACCAGCTTGAACCTCAGGTTTACTCCTCTCTGCTCCACGGTCAGTCTGACAATCATCACTGTCATGATCAGTAACACTGAGTAAGTCTGATACGACACAGACTGTTTAAAAGTAAGTTTGATTCTTTGTACTCACTCACATGTAGATGATGTTTGTGCCTATGAATCAGTCGGAGGCTCTGGAAACAATGATGGTGGTACAGTATAATATCTGATTAATGCAGAGATTATATGGCACTAAATACTGAAACAGATGTGACTTGATGATTTCAGAGGAACCAACAGATGAACCCAGTAAAACCACAGTGCTGCTTCATAGTCAATGTCCTGACAAAATAGGTAAATACACAAAAACTACACCTAATGATAGTTCATAGTAATAATTGGGTAATTGTTGTGGAAACTTTGTCAAACTTTAGCATCTTTACAGGGACACATGATGATACAGAGGAAGATCATGTTTACAGCAACTTTGGTCCAAATGCAGCCACAGGTACAAATCTGATCTTTGCATTGATTTGTGCAGTTGGTCGTCCTCCAACCGTAAGGTTGGCGGTTTGAGCCCTCACCGTGGTCAAATATGTCAAAGTGTCCTTGGGCCTGTGCATGGCAGCTGCTGGCATTGGTGAATGTGAGCGTGTATGGATGAATGAGAAGCTACTGTAAAGCGCTTTGGTTTCTGAAATGGGTGTATAAATGCATCACATAAATACAGACCATTTTCCATTATCCGGTAAATTATCTAATAAAATACCACCTGAATGATAAATGTCTTTATTAGTGTTATGACCTCCTGTCAGATTCTTAATGTCTGATTATGTTTCCATCTTTGTTTCAGTGTTGAAAACAAACATCTACGGAAATGATGACAGTGAGTAATTGTCCTTCTTTGACCCTTTGGTGTATCTAAGTTATGTTTAATAACATTTTGTATTTTTTTACAGATTCATAAAGAGAAGTTGATCACCAACAAAACAAGAACCACATCATGACAACGTTTTGTTAACAACATGCTGAGAATGTGTTACCAGCAAAGAAATATCCACTTTCAGGATGAATATCTCTGATCCCACAGTAGCTTAAAAATTAAATCATATGACAAATAGTGAACATTAAATCAGCAAAATATGGTTTTGATGAAGCAGGTAAAAGTTATAATGGTTCTAATGCTGATTGGTAATGTTTTCCGACTACTATAGCACCTAAAAAAGCAATAAAAGTGATCAATATATCCAAATATTGCTTATTTACACCTATCAAGTACATATCTAACTGTACAGAAGTGTCCAACTAGTCCAAACATGTCACTGTACAGCCACTAGTAAGGGCCAAGTGACCGTGCTTCCATATGCAGGGCTGTAATCTGCATGTAATTGAGCTAAACACACCAA
Source organism: Betta splendens (assembly GCF_900634795.4). Classification (NCBI taxonomy): domain Eukaryota; kingdom Metazoa; phylum Chordata; class Actinopteri; order Anabantiformes; family Osphronemidae; genus Betta; species Betta splendens. The sequence goes on along the minus strand of NC_040882.2, from coordinate 20,706,559 downwards.
TATGAGCTTGACAACACTGCCTGACAGTCAGAATTGGCCAGACGCCGATGCAATGTAATGCAACTTTACAATGTGGAAAACACAAGACCACATGTCAGGCCAATAAAATGCTTTAGAAAGGCTCTATTTGACAGCGAGAAATGTGCAGATTGATTGAATGATCACCTAGGATGTACGAAATACAGAAAATGGACTTGGTCCACTAGTACTATAACTTTACATCAACTAAAAGTGAAAACTGGCCAAACATAGCATTTAGCTTAGCATACATAGCATTTAGCTTAGCATTGTCATATCTCACCAACCTTACTGTCTAGCATGCTTTGGTGCCGACTCTTAGATTTGTTAGAATTTTTTATTTTTATTGGGAATGTGTTTGATGCATGCGAAATATATTAATAAAGCAATAAAGCTGTACTGTTTAATTTGATAATAAGTATGTATAAAGTCATTCACAGTCAGTCCTTCAAACCCCAAGGTCCTCTCTTTACAGTAGGGGACCTTGGGGTTTGTTATTAATATGGTTGCTGCTGGGTTCCAGGTGCTGTGTTGACCCTTGACCCCAACAGGTGTAGGCATTATATTGGTGAGTCTGTGACCTTCACGTGCGACGTGAAGTGCAAAGAGAGCAAAGATACCAGACGCTCAGTAAAAAGATGTATTGAAATCAACTGGACTCAGAACCAACATCAGTTCATCATCCACAGCAGAACCACACACTTTAACGGCACATTTAAATTTAATACGTCTGATGATCCTGAAGGTTCACTGAGAGCAGCATTGGCAGGTTAATGTACAGTTGGTTCTGATCATCAAAGCATGTAGGATCAAACTGTTCCTGGTTCTGGTTGTCTACAGTAGCTCTGATCCAAAGAGACACATTGGACCAGGTGGTGTTTTGAACCTGCAGTGATTCTGGACTTGTATGATTCTGTCATAGGAAGTTCATAATACGCTGACGTCTCTTCCATGTTGATCTGACTGCTCCAAGGACAGAAGTGATGATGATGATGAAGACTGGCTTATCCTAATGTGTAGTTAACAGTGAGCTCATGAAAGACTGCAGTTTGTCTCAGCAGTGTGAGTAACACACTCTGACCTGATCCAGGTCAGATTCCTAAGACAATATCTGTACAATGTTTCAGTCCTGAAAGCAAATGTCTGACTGTGTGTTTCTATGTGACCTGATGATGTCACTGATGATCTTACCTGAGAGGTTCAGGGAGTGGTAAGCATAACTTGATGCTGCACCCGCGTCGGATGTTATCAGCCACAACGAATGGGCTGATCCGAACTTATCAGCGCATTCGAATGGGCCAGTAGGTGCCTGCTCTGCCTCCTCGCTAACAGCTAACAGCTAGCTAAGTTGCTATGTTAAGCAGCTTTAGAGGTTATTGTGGTTAGGGTTAGGGCTGGATAACGGGTGGGGGGTTCAGGTTACAGTTAGTTAAGTTATGGTCGCTACTCTCACTCACTCTGGTGGTTAAATCATCCAAGGCGTGATCAACCTTCCGGATCAATGACAGCGACCTACTGCACCTATTCACCGCTGCTAGTAGGTAGATGGGCACCTACCGGCCCATACATATGGGCTGATAACCACTGATAATGACCATTGAATGGCGTGATAACGTCCGAACAGGTCCTATGAGCATCAAACACTGACGTACTAGAAGACGTTACACAAACACGGATCAGCTGAACCTGATGCCTGAAAGCTGATCACTGAAGGCATGTGAGTGAGCAGCAGAGTGGACCTGTGAGGCGTGTGGATCATCCACACCCTGGCAGATCATCCTAAATATGTGAAGACACGTTCTCCTGGAGAACAGCAGCCGTCTGTTCTCAGGCTGCAGCTGCTCCACATGTTAAACACACTGACTTCAGCGTTAAATGATTTAACTGAAAATCGGCTGGATCAAAGCTTGAAGAATGTGTCTTTGCTTCATTCAGCAGTTGAGCACGGCAGTAATTGTACCTGAGCTCCACAGCAGCAGCAGCAGGTGGTCCAGCTGGCCTCGTGTCCTCAGCGTAGATCTGGACCAGAACCAGGTAAAGCTTGACGCCAACGCGTCCGACTGAGTCTCTCTGAGGCTCAACTCTAGTGAAGAAGTTCTATAGTTGACAAATACTCTGGTACCAGTAAAAGTACTGCATAGAACAGATTCCTACCAGCAGGTCAAGGACAGTAGTTCTGTCAATGCTGTCCTCATAAAACCTCAGAAAGCAGAAACTGAAGCAGCAGGGCCGTGTCCTATATTTTGAGTAAACTGAGCATTAGATTTAACAGCTTGTTTGCGTCAAACATGGATCCGATAAGAAGCTGCTATCAGCCTCTGGTGTTGATGGTTATCACTGTGGCTTCTCTCTGGTGCCTCCCTTAGTCACGATGCTCAGGTCAGTGGTGACTCAAAACCACAAGTACGAGTGAAGTTCTGTCTCTACAGATACGTGAGGGACGGGTGACCTGTCCAGGTGAACCCGCCCCTGATCTGGTGACAGCTTGGTGGTTCCAGGTAAAACCCTGACCCCGTCTTAAATCGTTATGTTAGGTCTCCATCCTCTCTTTATTATGTACTTATATATATAACTAGATCATCCTATGTATGAACTGAAGTATATCTTACAATGACGTGTCTCTGTTAGCAACACTGTTGCAATGGAAGTCACACTATTTTATGTGTTAAGAGGAAGTGAGATGATGTATTTAACTTCTGCTGTTTTATCTCAGCCACAGCGGCTAAAGGTAAACACTGTCAAATGCAACTTTATAAAACCTGCAGCTACATTTAGTTCAGTGTGTGTTTACTGATTTGAAAGTCATTACATCTTTCTATTTGAGCTCAGTGACTGTTGTGGTAGAAATTTCCCATAAAGAGGCAGATGAGAAAGTTGTCTTTTGTGTGATTTATTATAAAAATAAAGTAAAATAAAAATAATGGGGAAAGCGAATCAAAAGCATGGATGTTGATCGTGCACATCAACAAACCAAAAACCAGCTGGGGAGATCAGTGCATTCACCACGAAGGTGTGATGCAAAGAGCCCACGATCCTCAAGTTGCTTCTGCCTTTTAACCCCTTTCTCTGGCTCTGGTGGAATGTCTCTCTGCAGCAATGGAATTGTTTGTGCCACCTTTTCTTGCTGTGAGTGAGAATGTTTGCTTTCTCACTTCTGCATCGTCATGTCTTGTTATCCAAAGGAAGGAACACCGAGCTTCCAAGACAAGATGGCTTTACCAGCCTGGGGAGTCAGATAGGATGGAGCCAGAGTCCGGGTGTAAAAGACAAACATATATCATAAATTATTAGTCAGGCAAATGGAACATCAGATGTTTAGACTTGATGTACGACAGGGCACGAGAGATTAGTTGTTTGTGTAAGAATGTTCAATGTTGCAACCAGCACATGATGACTGTGTTGGATAAGAAAAAGCACAAAGGCACAATTTGCACAATTTCCGGGGCAGCAGTTTTGTTGTTACATTGATGTGATAATGATCAATAAAGGCTTTCTTCTTCTTCGTCTTGTTCTCATCCATGGGGTAAATGCTAATGCGTTAGAGTAAATGATTTGGGATTTTTCTTTAGATTTAAGTCAAAAGCACCAAGGAGCTGTACTGTATCTTACCGCCACCAGGATCACATACAACTCAACTATAGAAACACTCAGACGGGGTCCGATGTTGTGACATTTTCACACTGTCCTTGTGTTTCCTATAATCACTTCTGAACCTGGTCTCATTTTCATTCTATTAGCAAACACCAAATCGTCAACCATGTACACTGTATTTCATCAGAATGATGTTTTAGAATTGACTAAATTTTACATTACTCACATATGTCCACCATCACTTATAACTGTCCGTCTCCTTCTCTCTTTCTCTCCTACTCCCAATCCTCCTTTCAACCTTAATATCATTGTTCCTCTTTCCCTCCTTTCTCAAGATCAGTCCAGTACCTTCATTACTCCTGCAAACTCATCCAATAATTTACCACAAGCTGCTTTTCTGAGATCAAGCAGTAAAACTCCCACCTCTACTCTCAGAGCACAAACTGAAGTACTTTGTGTTCAAGCGTCTTCTTGAAGTCTGAGGGAGACGTGTTAAAGCATGTGAATGAATTACACACATCACTGTCCTGCTGCTCCTCATCTCTGCTTCTGGTTTGGTCCAGAATCTGCCATATGTGGTTAATTTGTTCTGGTCTGTTTGAGCCACAAACAGTAACTTTTCTCCACATTGATGATGTCCAGTTGACAGATGTGTTTTAGTGACGTGGGAAACTTCCTCTTTTATGTGTATAAAAAAGTGTATAGATTTGATCATTACAGTATATTGATGGCTTGTGTTTATGACCCAGTTTAACTTTGGCCCTTCTGCCTCAGTTGATTGAGAATTTCAGATATTTGATACTGATGAGATATTAGATATCAAAGCTTTATTTGGGAGGCATCAGAATCATCTGCGGTTCTTCTGCTTTGAAACATTGATCATGTGATAGTGTGTGCTTTCAGAATGACAAAGCTAGTAATGAAACTCGCTTCTTAGTTAAATACAGTATATGTAAACCATTAACCCTTTGGTTCCCTTCTTTGTAAATTGTAGCAAGCCCTCTAAGACACATGCTAACTAACTAACTGGGGAAATATTACGGCCAATGAAGGCAGAAAAAACAACTAGACCTGTTAACAAGACAAGACCTACATGCACAAACAACTATACAAATGGAAATATAAATGATTTAAGATGACATGTTTCTGTTCTCAACACTGTTGCAATGGAAAATACACATTTTATGTGTGAAAATAAAGTGAAGAGTTGATGTATTTAATTGCTTCTATTTCATCTCTGCCACAGCAGCTAATGTTAAACAGTTTCAAACACAATTGAGTAAAACAGCTACATCCAATTCACTATGTGTTAACTTATTTAATACTGGTTCTTTGAAACTGTCATCAAAGGTTTTCCATCCATCCGTATATACTGAGTAACTGTGTTTTTTTTTAGTTCAGTGATTGTCCAGTGAAAAAACTAGTATTTGTCCCAACAGACAATAAAAGTCACCGACCTGCATTTCTTGGTGTAAGAAGAATCACAAAGGGAATTCACAGTGAAAGACGCTGTATGAAAAGAGAAGAGACACACTATACATATATAGTGCATTATTGGACTCATAATGGTACCAATCATAGGATTGGTGTTTGCCGAAGTTTCATTGGGCAAAACATTTAACCCCAAGTTGCCCGGTGCTAGTGCTATACTGTACTAGTGCAAGAGCATTTAGCATTTAAAGTATAATAGTTATAGTGCAAATTTTACTGCATGACAAAAATACAATATTCACAGACAAAGAAAAAACAATAATAAGAATATTATTCATATTATGTTAATTAGTTGCATGTTTACAAAAATTCACATATTTCTTTTGTCAAAGAACATTAACAAACTTCTGCTAAAGAGACAAACTAACACATTTGTTCAGCAGGAGGCGTTAACTTGTTGTTGTCAGAGCTGTTTGAGTAAATAGGAAGGAAGAACAGAGCAGTTCTGAATCAGGTGATGATCTGTAGCTTGTGTCTTAGTGTTTGCTGTCATTCCTCTACAGCGTTGGATGTGATCTACAGGATGTGAAGATGGAGCTGACTTTGCTCTGTGTACTGTCATTTTTCTGTGAGTACGTCAGCAGCTCTGACTTTATTTAACATGGTGGTTGTTATAGACATGCTTCATCCATCCATTTTCCAAGCCGCTGAATCCCATATGTGGGGTCACGGGGGTGCTGGAGCCAGCTGGCTATGGGCGAGAGGCAGGGTACAGGCTGGACGGGTCGCCAGTCCATCGCAGGGCAACACAGAGACAGCCATTCACACACACACTATGGGCAATGGAGAGAAGCCAATCAACCTAACATGTTTGGACTGTGGGAGGAAGCCAGCGAACCCGGAGAGAACCCACGCAAACACGGGGAGAACGTGCAAACTCCACACAGAAAGGGAATTGAACCCAGAACCTTCTCGCTGTTCATTCACAGTTGAACTGGGATGTTCTTCACAGTTTGCTGTTAGTGTGGCTCAGATTTAATAGGAAATAATGTACCAGTTTTTAAATAACAGTAACTGAGTCTGATAAAACACCACCTAGATGATGTCCTTATTACTGTTTATGTCTGATCATGTTTTCAACTTTGTTTCAGTGCTAAATACGAACATCTATGGAAATGATGCTGGTGAGTAACTGTCCTTCTTTTCTTCCTTCTCCAAACATGAGTCTAATCAATATTTATTTAAAGCAAAGTAATCATGCGTGAAAAGAGTTTTAATGTGATGGTTGCTGACATTGCTGTACAGACATTTCGTCTAAAAATTTTCATTTTAAATCTGAATAATAAATGTAAGTGTAGGTAAATGAAGTGATTTTTAATTAATATTGTGCAAATGTGACCTTTTTTGTTTACCAAACATTTAGTTGTTTTTCTGTCCAGTTTCTTTCTAAATTAATCAACACAAAACCATTCAAATTGTAACACTTCATAATGTTAATGATGTGGTTTCTTATGTTGCTGCTGGGTTCCAGGTGCTGTGTTGACCCTTGACCCCAGCAGGTCCAGGTATTTTACTGGAGAGTCTGTGACCTTCACATGTGACATGAAGGACGACAAACGCACTGACTGGGAAACCAGACTCATCAAAGATGGAGGAGAAATAGCTTCATATAGTGGATACAGAATAAAAGCTCTGTCTACAAGAGACATTGGTAGATACCAGTGTTTTAGTGTCCACAGGAAAACAAACCACATAAAAACCAGTGAAACCATCAAGTTAACTGTATCAGGTGAGTCATCGTTGACTTGATGAGAGTTTTCCAGTTGTCAGTGTGTCTATGGTCATATTTTAAAAAAAGAGAAGCAATAAGAAACACAAGTGATTCATGTTATAAAGCACAGAGACAGTAATTGACAATGTTTTGTCATTGTTAAACTGAACCTCAGAGAAACCAGAGCTGATGTCAGAGACGTCCCAGTAGGGGGCAGTGTGACGCTAAGCTGGTCTGTGACGTCATTGTCTTGTAGGAAATACAGTATTAGATAAAGATATACAGACTTTATTGATCCCCTTGAAGGAATCGACACCAAACAAACACTAAAACAGAGGAAGATGCATCAGCGTGTTGGAGAAAAACCTTTTTATTAGATGCTCATGACTGGTTCAGAGCTGCAGAGCAGGAAATAAAACAAAAGACAACTTCATTGAACTCATTTAACTTGTAACAGTCTAACTTTACTGTAAATGTTTTCCAAAATGTTCATGTGTCCATAGATCAAAAATAACTGTCTTGGGTCGGATGCCTGGTTTTGTGTAAAGACATTTATGATTGTAAGTGTTTTATTTACACTTAAAACACTTCTAACTATGTTTATTTAATGTTTTCTCTGTAAACTGACATCAGATAAACCCAAACCCAGACTGACAGCAGGTCCATCAACCATAGCAGCAGGAAGCAGCGTGAAACTGAGCTGCTCTGTGGACGGTTCTGATGGATGGAGATACGACTGGTTCAGATCAGCAGCTCTGATCAGAACAAACACTGAATCTAACAGTATCAGAATCACAGATGGAGGCAACTATTACTGCAGAGGAGGAAGAGGAAACCCAGTTTACTACACACAGAACAGTAACTCAGTCACTGTTGAGCAAAGAGGTGAGGATCTGTGTAGTTGTTCCCTCTGTCCTGGTGACGTCAGAGTGACGTCCTTAAACCTCTTGGTTCCAAAACAAAGGACACAACGCTTCGACTGGGTTTTATCTGACTTTGTAGGATTTTATTCGCTGATCGTTCGTGCTTTAACTACAAAGTCAGTGATTATTGTGTGTCTTCTTATCTACGTCAGCCAGCGCTTCTAAACGTTGCACAGAACAGAACCAATGAATGGCCTCACATCATCCTTAAATCTGCTCCGGGACCGTAGTGCAGGTCCGGTTAGCACCATGTTATCAGCCACGTCCTCATGTTGCTAACAGCGGCAGATCCACGCGTCACAAACAGTGTGGCTCCTGGCGTCCAGTGTCTGCAGCGTCTCACGTGGCTAGCTTGCTAGCTCAGCTAGCTAGCTCTTAGCTCACTCTTATCCTACACCCGACAGTCTGCTGTGGCTGATGATGAAAGGGACCACACACACACCAACAGACCCAAACCTCTCATTCACCTCGTTAACGCCGCCTGTCGCAGAGCTGGAGACTTTTTTAGAGATCCACACACATGAATGGAGTGAGGGCTGCGCTGATGTTCACGTGGCCTCTGCTCTAGCGCCATCTTCTGACCAGTTCGAGTCATTGTCCTGACAAATCTTCACAGTAGAAAACAGCACTCAGTCAAATTAACATTTATAAACCCAAGAACTCAGAAAACTGATTGGGGTCTGTTTTAACAAATGTTTTATCCTTACTTAATGCTCTCAGTTACTTTTACTACATGCTATTTCCTGCACATCCATTCTTAAGCCTTTACATAATAAATAACATTAATCCATCAACTGAAACTATTCATAGTTTTATGTTTGTGTTTTTCTACAATGTGTGCAGTTTCCAACAAGGCTGCTGTAAAAAGGCAGCATGACTGGCCTGAGATATTCAAAGGAGAGGAGATCACTCTGACATGTGAGATCCAGGCTGGAGGAGACACTGAGTGGGAATATGAATGGACCCGAGGCAACGTAAGAAGAACTGCAGATGGGAGGAACCTCTGGGTTTTCACTGCTTCTGGTTCCAGTAGTGGAGACTACAAGTGTAGGGGTCGACAGAAAAACAACAGTTATTCCTTCACAGCATGGAGTGATCCTCTACGTTTGATAGTAACAGGTGAGTTTGATTCATTCATTGTTACATTTGTAATGATTCACTATTACATACGGGACATGAACTAACAATCATTGAACGTCTCAGAGCAGTTCAGAAAGGCTCTGAGAAGCAGAAAGGCTCTGAGAAGCTGTTGTTCAGAGGCTGATACGTTAGCATCTCTGACTGTCTGTTTCACTGAGTTTGAGGGAAACTCTGCTGAGTGGAGAGTCACGAGTCACACATGCAATTCTTGCTCTGCAAGGCTGTCACCATATTTACCAAGTGTTTAGTCTGTCTGGAGATGTTATTCGTCTGTCTCTTGTCTTACTCCAAACAGGCTGAGATCTTGCTAGTCTGTCCTGCAATTAGAGTCATCCTTGGATGTAATTGCGTCAGCCAAGTAACCATGGCCTCAGGGGTGTTTGTAACTCCACGGCCGGTGGACGCGCCAATGAGCCGGCTGCAGAATTTCCAATCTTACGATAAAGCAGGGCACCACCAAAGCCAATTATGATTATCCCTGTTATCAAAGTCCAAAATATAAATAGATCCTCTGCATCCTCGATGGACAGTGGCCCCTGGTGATGCTTTTCTTTGTTAAAAAATGTGCTGAGTGACCAGTTGATTAGTTCCATGTTCAAAAATTATTCCAGAATAGCAGATCAGGGTGCTGAGAAAAGACAGGACAAGAACACTGAAAGTAGAGTAAACTAACTAAACTAAAAGTAGAGTGGGAGCAGAGAGAAAACACATCTGCACTCCTCAAGAGGCAAAAGTAAAAAACGTGTTTATTGTTGAATGCTCTGATTTTAAGTAGTGATGTAATTAACATTCTTTAATTAGTATCTTATTAATCCATTCTGTCTTCTCCTGCTAATAGGATTCTGTCCTGAATGTCCATCCTTTTCTGCTTCCTTTGGTGTTGGACTGGTTGTTGGAATTGCAATGATTGTTTTCCTGCAGCCGCTGCTGTTGTTTGTTTGGAGAAAAATGAAAGGTGAGACTCTGTAAATTCTGTCTAACACATGATGAAGCTCTGCAGCAGTTTGAGTATAAATCTACATAATAACTCCACAGTCTCCTCTCTTGTTTCAGCTGTAACAATAATTTCCATTTTCACAGCACACAGAAGTGTGAGCACTGATAAAAGCTCTGCTACACAGCAAACAGTCAACCAGCTTGAACCTCAGCTTTACTCCTCTCTGCTCCACGGTCAGTCTGACAATCATCACTGTCATGATCAGTAACACTCACTTTGTACGACACACACTGTTTAAAGTAAGTTTGATTCTTTTGTCTTCACTCACATGTAGATGATGTTTGTGTCTATGAATCAGTCGGAGGCTCTGGAAACAATGATGGTGGTACAGTATAATATCTGATTAATGCAGAGATTATATGACACTAAATACTGAAACAGATGTCACTTGATGATTTCAGAGGAACCAACAGATGAACCCAGTAAAACCACAGTGCTGCTTCATAGTCAATGTCCTGACAAGATAAATACACAAAAACTACACCTACAGTAATGATAGATCATAGTAATAATTGGGTTACAGCTGTGCTGTAATAAACTTTAGCATCTTTACAGGGACACATGATGATACAGAGGAAGATCATGATTACAACAATGTGGATCCAAATGCAGCCACAGGTACAAATATGATCTTCACAGTAGTTTAGCATTACTGTTCATACTCAGTGTGTTTATAGTAAAATGCATTTAGAGGTGAGTGTTTGTAGTTTATAACAAGTCAGAACCACAAATAATGTTGATGTCTGTGATCACATCACAGCAGAGTTGAGGAGGTGTGATACAGAAATAAACTAATTATTAATACAGAAAAGAAAAAAACTGTTGACTTGAACATTAAGGACACTGTCAGTGACATTATTATCTTATCATCTGCCACCTGCAGCAGATTAACTGGTTTCCACTGACTCTTCAGTGCTTTGAGCCTTGGTGCATCTAAGTTATGTTTAATGTCATTTTGTCATTTTATACAGATTCATAAACAGAAGTTGATCAAAACAAGAACCACAAGACGACAATGTTCTGTTAACAACATGCTGAGACTGTTTACAGCATTTATAAAGTTATTGTTTTCATCAGAGCAGTGTTAAAACAGGTGATAATATAAAGTATAATACGATGTGACACATGTAGAAGATACAGTAGTAGCTGAAAGTCTTCAAAAGAAACCAGCTGCACTAAAAACAGACAAACCTTCAGAACTCAGATTTAGCTTCATCTGTGGCTGCGACAACAAATCCATGTCATCATCAACAATAATGGGTGACAGAAATAATGGATAACGGATGCAGCAGCGGTAACAAACACTGTGCATCCATCCCGTGAAGACGCTTCATTAATTCTGCTGTGTAAAAACTTTCTTTCTTACTTCATTTGTTCCGCAGCGACTTGCGAGCGTCAGACGGCTCCGCAATCGCTACTTAGTCATTAACGGCGTCACCATAGAACAAGTCAACAACCGTGCAGACAATACATGTAAAAGCAGCAAATAACAGCAGCTTTAACACATGAGGACGTGTTTTTAGTGGTTGTGGCCCCAGAGCCAGAAGGAGCCGGGGGCCTCTGCTGTTTCCATGGTAACAAAATAATGGCTGGCTGCAGCCCCAGCTCTGTCATTTCATGTGTCATAATATAATGTATGTTTGCTGTTAATATTGTTGAAGTGTGATTCGTTATGTTTATTTGAATATAGTCTAAAACATTATTATGTTCAGCATATTGATGTTAAAGTTCATCACCTGGTGGATGGAAGTTACTTTAGGTGCTTTTTGTTTTTTTCTGTTATTTTTAGCTTTGGACTATTGACAAATATATTTAGATTTACTATTTTGAGCTGAGCATGTTTGAAGCAGTACATCATCAGCCTGTTCTGTGTAAGAAATAATGTAACAATAAATGAAAGTGCTGCACGTTTCATGGAACATAGCTTTTCAGTTTAACTTACACATTTATTAGACCTGTTTACTGTAAGTTAATGTGATCTAACACATCGTTGCATCAATAATAATCATAGAGTACATTTGACCTCCTGTGTTTTGCCACTAAAAGGCAAAATGACCAAACTCTAATAGAATTAAACTTGTTGCTTTAGATGTGTAATTAATTGAGATTCATATAAAGATCCTGCCATGACAATTAACATAAAGCATAAAATCTAACTTTCCTTCAAGTCTGAAAGATAAACTCAGTCTGTAGTGGACAGGCTCGGGATGATAAATTGTCACAAGGTCACATGGTACTGATGGTGGTAATGACTATGGCAATTTTTAGTGTTTGCCAGTTTGTAGTAAGCAGGTGATGGGGGAAGGCCTATTTTCGTTGACCGCTGTATTATACCGATACAATACGTAACTCTGGGCACTACTGGATCACGTATTTGGATGTCATTATTAATGGTTAAAAGAATTAACAGAATACAAATATATTGACGCCGAGTCCGTCAATATTTGTATGGAGTGTGTCGGACAAGCTTCCCTCAAAACACAGTCCTTTATGTGAAGGTTTTGCATGAACCAGATCTGGTGACTCTTTTATCCTAAACTCAGAAGTGAACCCTTGTAGCAATCCACGTCTGGACTGAGGTAACCTGACCTACATATGAACTTAACTCCCTCCTTTGAAGAGCCCCTATGTCCCCTTAGTCCCCAGAGATAAGGGACCCTGAATCTTTCTCCACAACAGGAGACTGGCTTCAATCACCACAGGCACCAATTGACGCCAACATCTCAAAGGTCCATATCAAAGAACCATGAGTCCACTTTGTTGATCTACCTGTAAATCCCTCAGGATTCCACCTCTGCTTATCATGCCAAAAGGACAGGCTGTCACATTTATCACCAAGAAGCTGTCTCTCCCAGAACTGGGACCACCAGCCATAAAATGTGGAATGTGCTCATCAAAGAGAACGAGAGACTTCATTTGGACACAGGTTCTGGTTCAGATGCACCAGACTTCAACTTCCATAAAAATGATGCCATTGTATTCTGTGGACAAAATGTTTTCATTTGGTATTAGATTGGTTTCTGTGTGATGTTCAATGCCTGATCTACAGATTTGCCAGGAAATTCCTAAAGTTACAAAGGGACTTCAACTCATCACCCTGCTTTCCTTTGTGTGTGGGCACAAAGTTGAAATAGAGAGACTCACCTTCTTTACTTCTTTTAATCTTTGCAACATACACATAGACTACAGTATGTCCACCAGCTACAATTAGGTAGCCTCCTTATTGTATTACATGTTTAGGTGTTACAATTGTTTAATTAGTAATGTCCAGATTAAGTCATTTATAATTTGATTTTACTTGCATTTATTATTTGTGTATGTTTTAGTGTTTACTGGGTGTTACATAAGACAAGACCAGGCATCATGAATAACATTGAATTTGTTACAGCGTTTTAAGGGACCACATATAAGACCTTAATATTCTATGCATTTAATATTGCTGTTTAACCATTCTGACCTTTCTGCTTATTTGAGTGTCAAAGTGATCATTACATGTTTATTGCGTTATGGTGTGATGGAACTTTGAGCTTGATGAAAAGAGGAAAGCTTAGTTATCCCAGGTTTAGGAGCAGTCCAAATCAAATAGTTTGATTCCTGATCTGAAGAGGTGGAACTCTTCACCACTGGTTGAACTCATTTCTCCGCCCTGCAGTGACCACTGCCCCAGGGGTATTTAAACCAGTAACACCCTAGTGGAATTGGATTTCCCTCTATCTTCAAACTTCTTTCACTTTTCTTTTTGCGTCGCATTACTTTTCTTTAATTTTCCTTTGTTCTTAAATTTTGTAAACCCAAGTTAAACTTAGAAACACGAACGAACAATGATTTTTGTTACGTTAGAAAGTCATCAAGAAACTCCGCGAAACTGAAACTATTACAACCAGTCCTTAATTGACTCGCCATTTTTGATCGAACTAATTAAATTAGATTCCAGCCCGTTTCCTTTTTGGGCTAGTTTAAGTAGCACTGACGCTTTGAAACACCTTGAAAGTCCAGCCTGACTGACTGTTACTTCGCTGAACCCGAGCCGTCATCATCACCGCGGGCGACGATTCCTGGCCCAGAGGCCGTGGCACCTGGACCAGAGAGGGCACGTCTGCTCAACCAACCGGTAACGGGAGACGCTGCACAGCGGCTACAGCTCCAAACTAAGGCAAGACGAACATCTCTAATCCTCTGAGAAGTCTGGTGTTTCTTAAAGCGCTAAAATTGAACATCCCAAATTGATTAGTTATCCCACACTCAGGTCTTGACCATTCTTTGGGTTTTCACTCATTGATTCATTCACTGTTCATCATCTCATTCTGATCGTTCTCTCATTTTCTGTTCTGTTTATTTGAGTATTTCCCTATTATGTTATTCATATATCTAGTAGTGTTAGATTAATAAAACAGTTAAAGGAATCCGGTTTTGTGTGCATTGTTCTTCAGATTTAAACAGAGGTCACTGAACCGCGACAAGAATTCACGGCATAAGAGACTCATTTGGTTTTATCACAAGAAAGTGGTTATTGTTGTTCATGAGTGGTAACTCATTGAATTGATATCTGGCGTTGACTAGATTGATACAAGCGTGGTTTTAGCTTTAAAACAAACCTGGTGCCCCAACTTCAAGGTATATTAATGTTTCGGCATTAATATCAAACTATTAATAATTTGAATCCGCTACACCCTGGAAACATTTTGAAAAGTAAAACAGTGCAGGATCCTTTCCATGAGTTAATACACAACATATGTACAGTAAATATGTAAACACTGAAAAATGAGACGTAGCTGTTTCTGTCTAAATGTTTCAGTTACTACATTGACAGTTTTTCATTTGACGTTTAGTCTGAGCATCGTACGTGTGTGTACGTAATTATACATACATTATACAGTGTAAGCGGTTTCTTGAATTATGATTTTATAAAAAACAATGTATGTATAAAAATTTATAACTTTTTAAAACCTGATTCTAGTTTCTGAATGATGGGTTATAACGTTAAATGTATCATACAGTGATTAGTAAATGTTCTGCACTTTAAAACACTGGATAATATGAAAAGTAAAGTGCAGGATCTTTTCCACGAGTTAATACACAACATAACATATGTAAATATGTAAAAACTGGACAATGAGAAGTGTCTAATGTTTCAGTTACTACATGTAAATTGACAGCATTTCATTTGACGTTTAGTCTGAGCATCGTACGTGTGTGTACGTGATGAAGTGTGAGGACGTGTTCATGATCATGGTTTGTTTTTTACTTGGACTGACTGGGTTTATACATGGGCTCAGTTTTCTGTGTGAACGTTGCCTGTTCTGTGTGTGTTGTGTCCTTGTGCTTTGTCTCCTTCTCACCATCCAGACAAGGTTAACCAGTCGTAGTGTGAATGTGTGTCCAACATGTCTGATGTAAGTGTTTAGGATTCTGTGTCATACGACTTCTAAACATGTAGAGCAGCAGTAACTGTGTCTAAGTGGTGCATAGAGATCACAGTGAGGAAGAAGATTTATAAGTCATACTTTATGGATCCCCTCGGGGAAATCATTATCATTAGTTATGTGAAGAATGAAGGATTGACTCTACATTCAGCATCCTCAGGTCACAGCACAGTTATGTAGTGGAGACACAAAGGTGCTAAGTGTTATTATAGCTTTTTAACTTTTTATATAACATTATTAAAGGAATGTACCAATAATGAGATAATTGAGATGTACTGGTCTAAACTGAAACAGACTTTGATGTTGAATGTGTTTTTTTTCAGGTAGAAAAACCTTAACTGACTGTATAGGTCAGACTGTTTTTATTTATTTAATGTGATTAAAACAGCAAAGGGACATGATCTAATAAAACATTACGGTAATGACCTGTATTATCACTAAGAGGCCACAAGGGAGCGACAAACAGATCTAGTTCCACTAATGAACAAACGTGTGTTCTCTGTCACTGAGTCAGGGACTTAAGGACATAGAATCATGTCATAACATATTGACCTAATTTAACGAACATGAATTAAAGCATAATTCAATTTCAACTTTTCTCATGTGTTTTATAAAAATGGTAAAATGGCAAAGTGAAATCTGAGGTAAAATAATTGTCTCAATGCTGTCAAAACGAAACAAATGAGCCTACCAGTAGAAAATCTTGGTAAATATTTATGTTTACTGTTGATGCAACTGATTTAATCTGTTTGTTAGAATTCAATAGGACACTAATGTATGCTGTGCTGGTGACAACACACTGGTTGTCACAGATCAACAAGGTGAAGGACCCACACGCACAGCTTGCATGAACTTAGTCTTGTGAAGGTTTAATCAGGCTCGTGGTCAGGCAGGCAAAAGCCTGTACACAGACCAGCACAGTGATAATGAAATATGTATGTCCTCATTTATGTAAGTTAGCGGTGGCAAAACCATGTGAGTGGCTGTATTCCAAAGCAGAAGAAATAAGAAAAAGATACCGTCTAAGACCTGCCACAATCCATATCTCAACGTTACAAAAGCAAAATCATTTCCATCCCCTCACCTCATTGTAAATAATCATAATAATAATCAAATTCATGCCAACTGATATTGTTGCGTCCAGTAGATGTCCTACTGGAGCAAATGAAGCTTCAAGAAGCTTTGCGCTGGAGTGAACCTATTGGATGAAAGGCTTCAACGCTTCAAAAAGCTTGATCTGCCCATCACTACAGACAGGAAGTGAGCAAAGGCAGTCAAGGTCCAGGCTGGGTTCCATACACAAGGCAGAGTCAAAAGGCACCGACTGGGAGCAGGCAGGACACAAGGGTCGATACACAAAAGGACTTACTTGGCTGAAAGTAGACACACAAACATGAACTAACAATCTGGCAGCGAGTGTGGTGAGTACTGGGGTCTAAATACCTCACTGACTACTGATTGACTACGGCTGATGAATCAAGTGACTGCATAGTGAAACGGGAGGGAACCAGAGCAGACAGGAACTAAACAGGAAGTGAAAATAAAACAGGAGACCACAAACAGGAAACGATAACGACCAAATCATAACTGACCAAATGCTGAGGCACGACACTGGCGATACTAGTGAAGTACAGCAGCAACACCACTGTCCTGCTGCTCCTCATCTCTGGTTTGCTCCACAATCTCCCACCTGGTTAATTGGTTCTGGTCTGTATGAAACACATGCACTAACTGTTCTCCAGGTTGCTGATGTTCTACAAATGTGTTTAGTCATGTATAAACATCCTCTTTCATGTCTGATGTGATAATTGTAGAAATGTAATCATTATATTCATTCTGATCTCTTTATTGTATGAAGCTTCATTTAGGAGGCATCACTTCTGCTTTGAAATACTGAAAATGTGTCGAAGTGTCTGCTTTCAGAATGACATGTGTGTTTATGAAGCTCAGTTATCTGACTCTGGCTCCTTCTTCACACACGTCTTTACTGTGAGTCACTGACTCGAACACAAAATTTGACATGTTTGTTTGGTAGTTTAGTTTTAGTTTAAGAAATAATGTATTAAATCATCAGATAATATAGTTTAACTATATCGTACATGACATGTTTCTGTTAGCAACACTGTTGTAATGGAAACCACATGTTTTATGTGTAAAGAGGAAGTGAAGAGTTGACGTGTTTAACTTAACTGTTTTAACTCAGCCACAGCAGCTAAAGTTAAAAACTGTCAAACACAACTAAATAAAACCTGCAGCTACGTTCAGTTCAGTGTGTGGTACGTTGAAGTTTCATCCATACAGCATGACAACAACACAACATGCAAAGAGACACAAAACATATTCACAAATTCTTTATATTATTAATGTTCATTAGTTCCATGATTGCAATGATTCACATTTTTTAATTTCTCATTTTATAGAAAACTAACACATTTGTGCAGCAGGAAGCATAAACTTGTGGTCAGAGCTGTTGAGTGAATAGGAAGGAAGAACAGAGCAGCTCTGAATCAGGTGATGATCTGTAGCTTGTGTCTTAGTGTTTGCTGTCATTCCTCTACAGCGACAGTGTCTGTGGATGTGAAGATGGAGCTGACTTTGCTCTGTGTACTGTCATTATTCTGTGAGTACGTCAGCAGCTCTGACATTATTTAACGTGATGGTTTTTATAGACATGGGATGTGACCCAGCTTCATTCACAGTAAAATTGGGATGTTCTTCACAGTTTACTGTTAGTGTGGCTCAGATTTAACAGGAAATAATTTAACAGTTTTTAAATAACAGTAACTGAGTCTGATAAAACACCACCTGGATGAGAAATTATTACTGACTATGTCTGATCATGTTTTCATCTTCGTTTCAGTGCTGTATGCAAATATCTACGGAAATGATGCTGGTGAGTAATTGTCCTTCTTTCCTCTTTTCCTTATTTTATGTGTGAACACCAGAGACCAGGTTACTGCTCAAATGTTTAAATTGTAACGGGAGAATCTTAGCTTGTTGTTTTTTTAACTGAATCTATTTGATCATCACATAACAAACTGCTGCAGATGTGGAGGTTGTTAGAAACAAATCAGCTTCAGGTGAATTAAACAGTTCACTGAATGTTTACCAATCATCAGACTAACAGTTGTTTGAAGTGAAATAAATCTGGTTGAATAGAACTTTAGAGTGATGGTTACTGACGTGGCTGTGGTTGAAAAAGTAACAACATTAAAACATGTTATGAAGTGATTTTTAATTTAAATTCGTTTAATTCAATAAATGTCAGCGTGTCTAAAGATTTAGTTATTGTCTTGTCCAGTTTCAGCTGCAACACTGGTCTTCACAGTTTCAGGCTCCTGTGCAGCGCTCACATCAGCTATTAGCTCTGTGTGAAGTAATGATTCTGACTGTGTCTGGCTGCTGCAGGACCGTCTGTCATTTCTTCCTTCTGTCAAATGGCTTCACACATTTGATAAAAGTTGGCAGAGTTTATTTTTGGTGCACAGCAACAACAAATAAAGAATTCAGTTTCACTTAAATAACACTAAAACTGTATTCAACTTCAAAAATGAAGCTAAACTGAGACCCAACACATCTACACGTCTACTTTTTCTGTTGAAGTATTGAATCTCCTCCTGTAAATAAATAATGAATGTCCTCATTCTCTTGATATGGTTTTCTCTGTGGAGTCAGTCTCTGTATCCACAAAGTCACTGAGCAGAAGTTTCATATCTTAATAGTTGTGATGTTGTTTCTATGTTATTGTTGGTTTTAGATGCTGTGTTGACCCTTGAACCCAACTGGTCCAGATTTGTTCCTGGAGAGTCTGTGACCTTCACATGTGACATGAAGGAGGGAGAAAATACTGACTGGGAAATTAGATTCATCAAAGATGGAGGAGATTTTTATCATTACGGTTCACATCCAACACTAACATTAAATAATCTAGTTACAGGACGCAGTGGTGAATATCAGTGCTCTGGTCACCACAAGATTAATAATCATACAAAAACCAGTAAATCAATCTATTTAACTGTATCAGGTGAGTTTCAATGATTTATTAAAATGATTATGTTTACTACATCTTTTTTATTTTGTGTATTTGGTCAAATGATGTTTGAATCTGTGTGTAGTTGTAAATCATTTTGATCTCACTGTAAAGACTATTATTCTGACATATTCAGTAGGAAAAATGTTATGTAATGCAATATGTTTATTTGATGTTTGAGACCTTAACATTCCGATATTACAAATGGATCTTTTATCAAACAAGAAAAGTGTTTGGTATTAAAATAAACTGGTAAATAAGGGAATGTTTAGAAAAGAAAAATGTAGGCACTGTCACAAATAATTTGTATATTAGTTAAAACAACAAACCAAACAAGGAGGATTCGTATTCATTCATCATTTCATCATTGGTATTTATATTTAAAACTTTTCTCTTGTACAGAGAAACTTACAAGTACATCACACATAGTTCATGTATTTTTTAATGAAATTTCCCTTTGAATTATTGACATGTTTTTTTCTTTAACAACAGCAGAACCACCCAAAGCCAGACTGACTGCAGGTCCATCAACCATATCAGTAGGAGGCAGCGTGACACTGAGCTGCTCTGTGGACGACTCTGATGGATGGAAATATGTCTGGTTCAGACGGACATCAAACACTTATGTGACACCAGCAGGTGATGGAGACAACAGAGAAATCAGAGTCACACAAGGAGGAAAATACACGTGCATAGGAAGAAGAGGAGAACCAGCTGTTTACACTTATGCTAGTAATGATGTCACCATCAAGATAACTTGTGAGTTTGTTTATTGTGTTTAATGTTTATTTTTTCACTTAGGGTTTTCTCAGTTTGTTTAACATTTGAATTTGTATCAGATTCTAATTCTGTGTCTGTGAGTCTGCAACTGGACTGGACTCAGGTGATCAGAGGTCAGATCACTGTTAGATGTGAGATCCAGGGAGGTGGAGACACTCAGTGGGTTTATGACTGGGAAACAACCAGTGGACAAACAATCACACAGAGAACAGTCACTAATTACTGGACAGTGTCTGCGTTCAGCAGTGGAGGCTACAGGTGCAGAGGAACAAACAGCCAGGACTCAGATTCTTCAACATGGTGGAGTGAAGCTGCTGCACTGACAGTATCAGGTCAGCAACACTATATGTGTTGATACTGTATCATAATAAATATATAACTGTAACTCTCCAACTCCTTCAGCTCCAGCTCTAAGACACATTTAATGATTATTCACATTGTAAATTGTAACACTTCATAATGTTAATGTTGTGGTGTCTTGTGTTGCTGCTGGGTTCCAGGTGCTGTGTTGACCTTTGACCCCAGCTGGTCCAGGTATTTTACTGGAGAGTCTGTGACCTTCACATGTGACATGAAGGACGACAAACGCACTGACTGGGAAACCAGACTCATCAAAGATGGAGGAGAAATAGCTTCATATAGTGGATACAGAATAAAAGCTCTGTCTACAAGAGACAGTGGTAGATACCAGTGTTTTAGTGTCCACAGAAAAACAAATCACATAAAAACCAGTGAAACCATCGAGTTAATTGTATCAGGTGAGTCATTGTTGACTTGATGAGAGTTTTCCAGTTGTCAGTTTGGTCTGAGGAACTCTTAACAGTGTAACTTTACTGTAGATGTTTTCCAAAGTGTTCATGTGTCCAGTTAGTTAAAAAATAAATATCATGGTTTGTTTGGGTCGGATGCCTGGTTTAGTATAAATACATGTATAATTGTGTTGTGTTTTATTTAACCTTAAAGCACTTCTAACTATGTTTATTTAATGTGTTCTGTAAACTGACATCAGATAAACCCAGAGCCTCACTGACATCAGACAACACAGTCATAGCAGCAAGAGGCAGCGTGACACTGAGCTGCTCTGTGGACGGTTCTGATGGATGGAAATACGACTGGTTCAGATCAGCAGCTCTGATCAGAACAAACAGTGAATCTAGTATCAGAATCACAGATGGAGGCAACTATTACTGCAGAGGAGGAAGAGGAAACCCAGTTTACTACACAGAGAACAGTGTCTCAGTCACTGTTGATAAAACAGGTGAGGATCTGTGTAGTTGTTCCCTCTGTCCTGGTGATGTCAGAGTGACGTCCTTAAACCTCTTAGTTCCAAAACAAAGGGACACAACGCTTCGACCGAGTTTTATCTGAATTTGTAGGATTTCATTCGCTGATCATTCGTGCTTTAACTCACGTACAAAGTCAATGATTATTGTGCGTCTTCTTATCTACGTCAGCCAGCGCTTCTAAACGTTGCACGAACAGAACCAATGAATGGCCTCACATCATCCTTAAATCTGCTCCGGGACCGTAGTGCAGGTCCGGTTAGCACCATGTTATCAGCCACGTCCTCATGTTGCTAACAGCGGCAGATCCACGCGTCACAAACAGTGTGGCTCCTGGCGTCCAGTGTCTGCAGCGTCTCACGTGGCTAGCTTGCTAGCTCAGCTAGCTAGCTCTTAGCTCACTCTTATCCTACACCCGACAGTCTGCTGTGGCTGATGATGAAAGGGACCACACACACACCAACAGACCCAAACCTCTCATTCACCTCGTTAACGCCGCCTGTCGCAGAGCTGGAGACTTTTTTAGAGATCCACACACATGAATGGAGTGAGGGCTGCGCTGATGTTCACGTGGCCTCTGCTCTAGCGCCATCTTCTGACCAGTTCCAGTCATTGACCTGACAAATGTTCACAGTAGAAAACAGCACTCAGTCAAATTATCCTATGAACAGTTACTTTTACTACATGCTATTTCCTGCACATCCATTCTTAAGCCTTTACATAATAAATAACATTATTCCATCACCTGAAACTATTCATGGTTTATGTCTGTGTTTTTTCTACAATGTGTGAAGTTTCCAACAAGGCTGCTGTAAAAAGGCAGCATGACTGGCCTGAGATATTCAAAGGAGAGGAGATCACTCTGACATGTGAGATCCAGGCTGGAGGAGACACTGAGTGGGAATATGAATGGACCCAAGGCAACTTAAGAAGAACTGCAGATGGGAGTAAACTCTGGGTTTTCACTGCTTCTGGTTCCAGTAGTGGAGACTACAAGTGTAGGGGTCGACAGAAAAACAACAGTTATTCCTTAACAGCATGGAGTGATCCTCTACGTTTGATAGTAACAGGTGAGTTCCATTCATTCATTGTTACATTTGTAATGATTCATTAGTACATGCAACACATGGACAGAACTCATTGAACTTCTCTGGTTCAGAAAAATCAGTCACATTACAAATAAACTGGCATTTACAATTACACAGATCATTGACTTTATCCTCCATCCTTTACAAATATAATAAAAATAATAAATAAAATAAGATCCAACATTAGGGTGATGAGTAACATGAATCCAACAACATCACAATCACAGTGTTTTCACTCAGAACGTCTCTCTCCATCAGATAAAGCCCAGTGTGGCCTCACAGCGTCTCCATCTTGGCTGAGTCCTGGAGCCTCAGTAGCTCTGAGCTGTGAGGTTGCGCCTCCATCTGCAGGATGGAGGTTCTACTGGTACCAGACTGTTCCTGATGGCTCACACAGCTCCTACAGATATGAGCTGCTACCTGGTAGTGAGCATGGGACTGAACAGGGCTCCTACATGCTTGATGGACACACACACACAGCAGGATATGTGTGTAGAGCTGCAAGAGGAGAACCAGTGTATTACACTGACTACAGCAAAGCAGCATTTGTCTGGTCTGGAGGTCAGTTTGTTTGGACTCTTGCTTCTTTCTCTACCAACGTTTGCTGAGAGGAACCGTGTGGATTTGTTCCTTAAAGTTCCACTGTTGATTGTTATTAAATGTGTTGTTGTTCAGATGTTGATCCGTCAGCGTCTCTCACAGTGAGTCCTGACACAGTTCAACACTTCACCCGTGACTCTGTGTCACTGAGCTGTGAGGGAAACTCTACTGAGTGGAGAGTCAGGAGGTTTCCTGAAGGAGGCTTCCTGTCATCCTGCTCCAACTGGACAACATCTGGATCCAGATGTGACATCATCACATCACAGTCTGGTTCTGCAGTGTTCTGGTGTGAGTCTGGATCAGGACACTTCAGTAACTCAGTCAACATCACTGTTCATGGTGAGTTTGACTGTTTTCGTTCATTTAAAGCATTTGTAACATCTTACTGTATTATGTGGTTTAATATTATATCTTATAATAGTTTTCTTCTTCTGCTCCACTGAATCTTCCTGTGACTGTCGTCCAGATGCAGGTTTGATCCTGATGAGTCCTGTCCGTCCTGTGACTGAGGGACTCTCTGTGAGTCTGAGCTGTAAGTTGAAGACAGGACAAAAACCTTCCAGTGTGTTTTTCTATCACAATGAGCAACTGATCCAAAACGACAGCAGAGTAGAGCTGAACATCTCTGCAGTGTCAAAGTCACATGAAGGTTTCTACAAGTGTTGGTACCAAGGAACAGAGTCTCCACAGAGCTGGATGGCAGTGAACGGTGAGGCTGAAATAACAAATTTGGTTATTTTTTTAATCAGTTTCTGTCTAAGGAAGAATATACTATAATTATACATTGCACAATGTATGTTACACTACATGTGTTTATTCTTTTGACATATTTTATATACTTATGCATTTGTTCAATATTTATTATTCATCAAAGTCTTGAAGTCAAGCAATGTAAACGTTCCTGTGATGTTGGTTGTTGGACTGGTTTGTGGAGTCGTTCTGCTTCTTCTTCTTCTGCTCCTTTCATGTCGTTTCAGACGGTCCAAGGGTGAGATGATCTTCTTTTCTTACTGGAATAACTGTAGCAGGGTTTGAGTTCACAACAGTGTAATCATTTTTTTGTTTTACTTACAGGTTCATGTTTCATCAGGTCAGGTCACTGTCTCCTCATCCTAATTTACCAGCAGGCCTCTAAACCTCTGTACTAACTGTGTATTTCTCTTCAGGCCAACTCAGTCAGGAACAGTATGGACCTCCAACACCACTCCCAGTGTCAGCCAGAATCAAAACCAACGTAATGACTGTTCTTCTCATTTAGACTGATGATGATGATGCTGGAACCTGTTCTTTAAAGGAATGTGCTCTTAACCCCTCTTATTAAATAGAAGCCATGTGAAGTTTATCAGTAACATTTTTTAAATACAGTTAAACTTCTCTATGCAGTAGGAAGAATCTTGTATTATATATAGTGTAATAATATATAATATAATAATATATTATTGTTTGGTCTGGTTCCTTAGCCACTGTTAGCGTAGGAAGCTTAGTTTACAAAGCTGTTAAAGTAGTTGTTCCCACTGTGTTGTTTTTTTGTAGCTGAGGCTCGTGTCTATGAATCTGTGAATGACTCTGAAAACACTGGAAAAGGTACAGTAACTTTAACATAATATGGCTTTTACTCTGATTGATGGAAGCTAAACGTAACATAACTAAACATGTGATTAATAATAAATCATGTATTTTTCAGATGTTTCAGATGTCACATATTCTGTCATTGAACTGAAATCCTTTGAACAGAACAGTGAGTATTACTAGTGGCACCAGAGGAAGATGTTTTGTGCTCAGTACCTGTAGATGTGATGGTTTCTTCTTCATGGATGTTTGTTTTAACAGGAAGGCAGCATAAACCAGCAGAGAGCCCAGTCTACTCTGACCTGAAGAAACGACCTGCAGGTAGAGCCGAGCTTCAAGCTGCAGTAAAATATTACATCAGCACCAGGTCTTTTATTAGGTGGTAATGTTTATAAACCCATGACCAATAATACTCACTTATATTTTCTCTCATCTACATGTGTCTTTGACAATAAAGTTACATGTTTTTGTATTTATTGAGGCATCTGTTGGTTTTTAAAAACACAGATGTTTGTTCTGTTTCAGACGATGCTCTGCTCTACGTCCAGGTCAAACACAAAGACAAGAGAAAGAGGGTCAAAGGTCAGTACAGCCTGCATCCACCCCAACACTGAGTCCTTCATGTTTAGCTGTTGTTAATTATTGTTGTAGTCATTGTAATTAATACACAGGTTTACCTTTACCTACTGTACTTTTTATTAATTTATGTTTATTCATGGAAACATGAATTAAATCCAGTTACAGTCATTCAGTATATGATCATGCGTCATTATCACATTACAACAAACCAACTGAATCGATTCTCTGTTGACAGGAAAACCTTCTGCTGCAGCCACTGATGAACCTGTTTATTCTCAGGTCCTGGAACCTGGAACATCTTTTAGCACCGATGCAGCCATGTAGCTTAGTGCGACCACCTATTCTGCAGATGTGATTCATCAGTAGAACTTAGTAAAGTAGTTAAATAAAAACTTTAGATCTCTGAGTCCATGTTGTTGTTTTCCTTTAATTTTTTTAAATAAAACTAAATGTTTTGCAGAGTAATTTATAAACAATAACAAACATAAACAAGCTAATTAATGCACAACGTTGAGCTTCACAGAAGTGATTCTGCAGCTTTAATGTAACAATCATTGATTTAGTTTCATTTTTACTGTGAGCAGTAAGTTTACTGTAAAATCTTTTTTTTTAAAGTTCCTTTTTACCGTTTATTAAACTTTAATATTAAACTTTTTTTCCAGGAGTAATAATTTAATTTATTGGCCTGAAAACACTGTAGCTTCAGCTTCATGCTCAGCAGGTGTCTGTTAGTGATGGTGTCTCACAGCTGGAGGATCTCAGTGGAGCAGCAACAGAGAATCTGATTTACTTATTGTCTGGATGTGACATTAAAAGTCTGAAGATCTATAAAGCTGTGTATGTACAGTACAGGTTACTATGACAACAGTTCTTCCCTCATTATTTTTCCCTTACTGCTCAGTTTTAATGTGGAGCTTCTGCTTTGAGCTGATTACATCATCCACTTCCTTATGTCCTTGGTGGTGGTTAGAGCTACGAACAAGGACAGTTACATTAAGAAGCTAACTTCAACTATTACTGTTTGATTACTTTACCTTTAGAACATGTTAATGAGTCTGTGAATGATGTCATCAGCATTTCATCTGCACTGTGAACATCTCTGCATACAGAAGCAGTGAACAGTGACTTTGGTTTGTGGTTTAGTCCATCAACTATAGTCTGAGGTACTGACACAGAGCTGCACAGGTTCAGCTTCATTAGGATCATGTGTATTTAGTTAGTTTAATGTTGGTTGTTACATTATGTAAATCACTGTGTGTGGTTTATGATGCATTGGAGGAATTTTACCCTTAGTCTTCACCAGCTTTAGTTCAGTCTGGCTGAACATCAACACGGTCTTGTCTGTTTTTGCTGTGTGAGCAGCGGTCGTTTCCCCCAAAGTGGATTTAGGCTCTGATTCACGTGTGCAACTGTTGATTTTCTGCTTTCTGGCGTCAAATCATTATTTTTACATTAGTTCTAATAAAGGAGAAGTTTTGTTCATGGGGCAGGATTTTAGCTGCCCTGACTCTCAGTTCTGTTCATGAGCCTATTTGTGTTCACTCAGGTTGCTGAAGTTGTAACCAGCTGCTGCATGAAACCAGGATTTTACCAAGTTGAAGCACGTACTGAGGTTTGTAGTGTGGTTGTGGACACTGCTCTGCACTTAAGGTCGACTTTGTGGTTTAGGACAAACTAAGTCCAAAATCGTCGCTACCACCGATGGAGTTGGATGACGAGAGCGAACCAGATGAGGGGGAGACCTCGCTCATGTGCCTCATGGTCGAAGTAGCGGGACCACAGGGTCCGATCCTTGTTCACGGTCCATGGACAGCAAGCGATGTCAGAGACGCTGCAGAAAACCTGCCCGATCCTATGATTTCAGGAAAAGACTTTAGAGATGAACTCATAAGGTTCTGCCGTGAGTACAGACCCACTGGAGCTGAGACCAGGCGTCTGCTTGCCACAAAAATGAAGACCGCAGACGTACACCGTTTGCACGACAACCTGCCTGAGCCGTCTGCATGACTCTCCAACACAGACTCTGCCCACGCAGACAATCAATACCACCATGTTGACTGCACTGGCAGCCGCCATAACTGAAGCTTTACACAGAACGGACGTGACAGCAGTCACAACCTGCAAACAGCTGGAAGACGAACCAGTGGATGAGTTCATTCACCGCCTCATCACCCTGTACAACATCCACAGCGACCTGCAGCAACCAGCTAACCCTGGAGACACCTCCAGCCCCTGGGAAATCTATTATATAACCACATTCTCAGCGGTCTGCAGAAAGACATCACCACTGAGGTCCAACGCACCTACGTTGGGTGTGGAGACCTCTGTCTGCTGGCAGAGCTGCACAGACACGCAAGACACGCTCAGCTCATGCTGCAGCAGAAAAAGGACATCAAAGGCCAAAAAGCACAGAAGGAGCTGCACATGGCTTCCCTGACCATGATGCAAGCGATCACTGGAGCACAGAAGAAAGGAAAAGAGAGAGCGAGAGTCCAACCGGGGCGAAGGGAAAGCTGAAGGCCAGTGGGAACCAGTGACTTGCTTTGGCTGTGAAAAGCCTGGACACTATTCCCATAACTTCAGACCATCTGACCAACAACAACCAAAGGGTTCCACGTGCTGAGCAGGCTGAATGACTGGAGCGGGAGGAGAGTGACGCTGAAGCACCGACGCCGAGCACTGAGGAGGGAGGTAACGCACACACAGACATGCTCTGCAATGAAGAACCGCTTTTTGCTTATAAACACACACTTTGTGATAGTGACCAGCACGACACGCACGCACAACGCAACAAGGAACGCTTTCTGGCAACTAACCCTACTGACACATTTGCTGGTTGATAGATGACGTCATCCCTGCGCCTGCGACTCTTTTTCTTTCCACAGATTTACTGCAGCAACATCCTGAGCTCCAACAAGTGCCTTCTGCTCAATGGGCAGCACATAAGTATGATGTTGTGGTAAGAACAGACTGTGAACCTGTGGTCATCACACCGAAGTCTGACTATCGCCCATGCAAACCACAGTATCTGCTGAAACCAGAGGCAGATGAAGGCATCGCTCCTGTTTTTAACTCTCTTCTTGCAGCAGGTGTCATTGTCGCCTGTGAGAACTCATCCGTCCGCACGCCGCTTTTTCCAGTAAAGAAAATCCAGGATAAAGGACAGCCGACGGAATGGAGGTTTATCCAGGACCTTCAGGCAGTAAACGCCACAGTTCAACCGCCAGCACCAAACGTCCCGAATCCATACACGATTTTGTCTCAAGTTCCAATGGCCAATGTATTTTTCAGCGTTCCAGTTCATCCAGCCATGTTCTGGTTCATCTTTCAGTTTAATGGCAAACCGTACACGTTCACCAGACTGTGCCAGGGCTACTGTGATTCACTTATACAGTATTTCTAACATGGCTCTGAAGCAAAGTCTGGATGACTTGTGTTGTCACCACAGTCAGCACTGTTGCAGTACGTTGATGACCTGATTATCTGCAGTGACACACAGCATGCGTGTGCACAAGACACCATTAAACCTTTGCTCCACCTTTATTCAAAGGGCCATAAGGCCAGCCTGTGTTACGAACTGCTACGCACTCGCCCCGTCAGCTCCGAACCGACCGGGGTTTGACTGAGGGAAGGAGAGGAGATGCGGTGGAGACGGAACAACGACAGCACCCGCTCCGAGCGAGGAAGCTACGGCTCAACAGAGCCAGGGTTTTGGCCCCGCGGCCAACGTGCATCCAGCACACAGCTGCGAACCCGTCGCGCTAATAAACCCCTCCGTCACCCTTCACGCTCACCTGGTCGCAACCGGCAGACCTGGTCGCAGGGAAACGAGGGAAGACCCCAAATGCACGACCCACACACAGAGTTTACAATAAACGGTTTATTCAACACAAACATAAACTCACTGCATTGCAGGATAAAATACTACTAACGACTCTAGAACGTTCATGAAACAAGACATTAACTCAAGACAACTACTCAAGAACTAATCCACAGCACTGTCTAACAGGCTGAACACGCTCCGTCCCACGGGCAAGATCCTAAACATGAAACATAAAACACAAGACACTCACAACCTTCCAGGAGACAGAACATCAAATGAATAAAACAACTCCACTTCTTTAACTCTCCCCTCTTTAACAGTAACATACAGTAGTTGTACAGTAGCTTTCAAGCTACAACCACGTGTCGTACCATAGGGCCCACGTAACACCCCAACACTCGATGAACCAAAAGACATCACTTAAATACTCAGAACAGGTGGGTCAACTAATTACACAGGAAATGAACTTAGATGGTGACCCCACACCAAAACCCAGGAGCGCCTCTAGTGGCGCGGAGGCTGATTGTCACAGCCTGTCCAAACTGCGGTTTGTTAAAGCACAGGTGTCTTTTCTGGGGCATGACATTTGAGCAGAAGGTAAATCCATCTCACCTAAACGGATAGAAGTCATACAGCAGATCCCAAAGCCACAAACCAAGAAGCAGCTGATGTCAATCTTAGGCATGTACTACGTGCACTATGCAGTGCTGGAAGCCCCTCTAGGTGCACTGATCCATGGGAAAAAGATGGAAGCACACTCCAAACTAGTGGACGTCGGAGGCGGAAGCTTCTTCCACTGCTTTGAACATGTCTCTTCATCGTCTCCCACTCTGGAGCTTCCAGACCCAACCGGACCCTTCACTCAGACGGTGGAGGGGAGGCGTGGTTGCATGGTCTCTGTTCTCCTGCAGACACACGGAGGCAGGCAGCGTCCTGTTGTTTACGTCTCTGCAAAGCTGGATCCTGTTGCAGCAGGCTTCATGTACCACTCTGCCGGCGTGCTGTGGCAGCCGCAGAAAAAGCTGTAGTGGCCTTACGCAACATGGTGGGTCACAGTGACGTCATGCAGTGTCTCACATCCTCCTAGAGCAGAAAACGTCACATCTCTCTGCTGCTCGTTGGATGTGATATAACAGTTTTATTGGACATGCCAAATATGACTGTTAAGCGCTGCGTCAGCATCTAGAGAACCCGATTCTGGGTGGAACCTTGGAGGGTTTGCTGACTGCTCACAGCATTCCACGCTATTGTCCGGACCCTCCCATCACACTACTCCGCTCAGGCTGCTAAACTTGTAGTCCTGAAAGAGGCGTGTAAGTTAGCAGAAGGGAAGACAGTGACCATCTACACTGACTCCCGTTATGCATTTGGGATGGTCCATGATTTTGGTGCTCTTTGGAAACACAGGAAGTTCCTTAAGTCTGATGGAAAGCCCATTCTCCATCATGAAAAGGTTTCAGCTTTGTTTGAGGCTATGTTGCTTCCCACAGCGATCGCTGTGTGCAAATGTCAGGCTCATACAAATAGCACTGACTTTGTCTCTGCAGGAAACGCCAGGGCAGATGCTGCTGCCAAGGCTGCAGCCCGCCTGCCGCTTAATCACACGCACCTGTCTAATTCATCTCCCCTGTTGCTTGCTCCATCATCTTCATCCATCAAATCTTAGCCCATATGAGATTTTGTCCTATGGGCATTTAATAGGAAACCAGTCATCAATCAAGAATGTATTTAAATGCCCATCAATCTACATAAATTGACTCTTAGAAATGATGTAAAAATAAATGAGTGCTACACGTTTTATGGAATGTAGCTTTTCCTGCTTAGCTTATACTGTCTGGGCTAATGTGATCTAACACAGCGTTGTATCAGTAATAATCAGAGTTCTCCTGTGTTTTGCCACCAAAAGGCAAAATGACCAAACTCTAACACAATTACTGTAACATTGTTGCCTTAGGTGTGTAATTATTTGAGATCTTGTCTATTAACATTTAAATATAAAATAAAATATCGCTTTCATCCAGGTCTGATAGATGATGCCTTTATGTGAACCAGATCACATAAAGGAATGAGATTTGCAGGAAGGTTTTCAAGTAAAAAAAACTCAACTGACTGTAGAGGTCAGAGTGTTTTTTTTAAATGAATGTGATCAAACAGCAAAAGGACATGAACTAATGAAACATTACTGTAATGACCTGTATCGTCAATAAGCGACCACAAGGGGGCAATATATATGAACAAACGCGCGTTCTCTGTTACATAAAATCATGTCATCCCATATTGACCTGATTCCATGAACATGAATTAGAACATGAATCGTAAAATTTCATCTTTTTTCATGTGTTAAATAGCAAAGTGGCAATGTGAAATCTGAGGGTTAATGAATTGTCTCAATGCTGTCAAAACGAAAAAACTGATCGTACCAGTGGAAACTGATGGTAAATATTTAAGTTTATTGTTGCGGCAACTGATTCAATCTGTTTGTTAGAATTAAATAGGACAATAATGTAGTCTAAAGTGTCTTCATAAAGTCTGAGGTTCACATGTTACAGTATGTGAATGAATTAGACACATCACTGTCCTGCTGCTCCTCATCTCTGGTTTGCTCCACAATCTCCCACCTGGTTAATTGGTTCTGGTCTGTATGAGACACAAGCACTAACTGTTCTCCAGGTTGCTGATGTTCTACAAATGTGTTTAGTCATGTATAAACATCCTCTTTCATGTCTGATGTGATAATTGTAGAAATGCAATCATTATATTAATTCTGATCTCTTTATTGTATGAAGCTTCATTTAAGAGGCATCACTTCTTTGAAAGACTGATAATGTGTCAAAGTGTGTGCTTTCAGAATGACATCTGTGTTTATGACGCTCAGTTATCTGACTCTGGCTCCTTCTTCACACACGTCTTCACTGTGAGTCACTGACTCAAACACAAAATATGATAAGTTTGTTTGGTAGTTTACAGTTTTAGGTTAAGAAATAATGTATAAAATCATCAAAATATATTTTAACTATATCTTACATGACATGTTTCTGTTAGCGACACTGTTGCAATAAAAACCACACGTTTTATGTGTAAAGAGGAAGTGAAGGGTTGATGAATTTAACTTAAAAACTGTCAAACACAGCTAAATAAAACCTGCAGCTACGTTCAGTTCAGTGTGTTTTTACTGATCTGATACATAGGTTTTGACCTAGTTTCATCCATACTGCATGACAACAACACAACATGCACAGACACACAAATAACAGATTATCCGTTATATTATTAAGGTTCATTAGTTCCATGTTTGCAATAATTGTCATTTTTTATTGCTCATTTAATAGAAAATCAATAAAAAATTGCTAAAGAGACAAACTAACATTTGTGCAGCAGGAAGCACAAACTTGTGGTCAGAGCTGTTTGAGTAAATAGGAAGGAAGAACATGTTTCATGTTTGCAATAATTCACATTTTTTCATTTCTCATTTCATAGAAAAGTATCACATTTGTGCAGCAGGAAGCGCAAACTTGTGGTCAGAGCTACAGTATTTGAGTGAATAGGAAGGAAGAACAGAACAGCTCTGAATCAGGTGATGATCTGTAGCTTGTGTCTTAGTGTTTGCTGTCATTCCTCTACAGCGACAGTGTCTGTGAAGATGGAGCTGACTTTTCTCTGTGTACTGTCATTATTCTGTGAGTACGTCAGCAGCTCTGACTTTATTTAACATGGTGGTTTTTATAGACATGGGATGTGACCCAGCTTCATTCACAGTAAAACTGGGATGTTCTTCACAGTTTACTGTTAGTGTGGCTCAGATTTAACAGGAAATCATTTAACAATTTTTAAATAACAGCAACTAATTGATAAATGTCTTTATTACTGTTTATGGACTGATGATCTTTCCATCTTCGTTTTAGTGCTGAATACAAACATCTATGGAAATGAAGGTGAGTAATTGTTCTTCTTTTCTTCCTAGATAAATCTTTTTGTGTGTATTTCATGTGTGAACACCAGAGACCAGGTTACTGCTCAAATGTTTAAATTGTTACAGGACAGAATCTTAGCTTGTAGTTTTTTAACTGAATCTATTTGATCGTCAAATAACAAACTGCTGCAGATGTGGAGGTTGTTAGAAACAAATCAGCTTCAGGTGAATTAAACAGTTCACTGAATGTTTACCAATCATCAGACTAACAGTTGTTTGAAGTAAAGTAAATCTGGTTAATAGAATTTTAGAGTCATGGTTACCGACGTGGTGTCAGGCTTCGGCAGATGTCGGACCCACATGCACAGTGCAGACGAGGTGTTCGGTTAATAAACAGCGTTTATTGTTCAAGCGTAGTCAGGCAATCCAGGTCATGCACATTAAGTCTCAGGTTTCGGGCACAAAAGGAGCAGGCAAGATCAGATCCAGAAAACATGCAAGGGTTGGGTACACAAGTGAGCTCAGCTGAGGTACAGACTAGGAGTAGACAGAATCGTGGTCAGACAGTCGGGGACGTTACCAAGATCTCCAGGCGTAGGTACAGACAGGGTGTAGGCAAGAATCAGTGGTCAGGTTCAGACAGGATCGTGCAACAAGGTGGCTATACTGGAAACGCTGGAAAGTGATCTTGAAACTCAAAAATCTGGCAACTGGCTATGGTGAGTACTGGCTCTTAAATACACAGGTGAGTAATGACTAATACGAGACAGGTGTGCGTAACTAGGACTGGGCCGTGAAGCGGGAACTGACATAATGTCACCAGAAACGGAAGTACTAAAAAATAAAACAGGAAACTGGAACCAAACATGACAGCTAAATGAAAACAGAGAGTCCTTTAGAATAAAACCGGACACAAAAAAAACAGATCATGACACGTGGTTGTGGTTGAAAAAGTAACAACATTAAAATCGTTTAGGAAGTGATTTTTTTATATTTGTTAAATTCAATAAATGTCAGGGTGTCTAAAGATTTATTTATTGTCTTGTCCAGTTTCAGGCTCCTGTGCAGCGCTCACATCAGCTATTAGCTCTGTGTGAAGTAATGATTCTGACTGTGCCTGGCTGCAGCAGGATCGTCTGTCATTTTTTCCTTCTGTCAAATGGCTTCACACATTTGATAAGAGTTGACAGAGTTTATTTCTGTTGCACAGCAACAACAAATAAAGAATTCAGTTTCACTTAAATAACACTAAAAACTGTATTCAACTTCAAAAATGAAGCTAAACTGAGACCCAACACATCTACACGTCTACTTTTTCTGTTGAAGTATTGAATCTCCACCCATATAAAAATAATGAATGTCCTCATTCTCTTGATATGGTTTTCTCTGTGGAGTCAGTCTCTGTATCCACAAAGTCACTGAGCAGAAGTTTTATATCTTAATAGTTGTGATGTTGTTTCTATGTTACTGTTGGTTTTAGATGCTGTGTTGACCCTTGAACCCAACTGGTCCAGATTTGTTACTGGAGAGTCTGTGACCTTCACATGTGACATGAAGGAAGGAGAAAACACCGACTGGGAAATTAGATTAATCAAAGATGGACAAGACTATTATCATTATGGTTCACATCCAACCATAACATTAAATTATCTACATATAGGACGCAGTGGTGAATATCAGTGCTCTGGTCACCACAAGATTAATAATCATACAAAAACCAGTAAATCAATCTATTTAACTGTATCAGGTGAGTTTCAATGATTTATTAAAATGATTATATTTTTTCTTTATTTGGCCAAATGATGTTTGAGTCTGTGTGTAGATGTAAATGAATCATTTTCATCTCATTGTATAAAAACAATTTAGAATATTCTGACACACTTAGTAGAAAAACTTTTTTTATTTGATGTTTGAGACTTTAACATTCAGATATTACAAACTTATTTAGGATCTTTTATCAAACAAGAAAAGTTTTCGGTATTGGTTAATAAACTGGTAAAAAAGGGAATGTTTCAAAGAGAAATTTAGCCACTGTCACAAATAATTTGTATATTAGTTTAAACAATGAATCAAACAAGGAGGATTTGTATTCATTCATTTTGGTATTTATAATATTGATATTTATTTGTTTGTTTTTTTTGTGAAGAGAAACTTACTTATCACACATAGTTTACATATTTTTTTCATGAAATTTCCCTTTGAATTCATTGACATGTTTTGTTCTTTTATAACAGCAGAAGGACCCAGAGCCAGACTGACAGCAGGTTCATCAACCATGTCAGTAGGAGGCAGTGTGACACTGAGCTGCTCTGTGGACGACTCTGATGGATGGAAATATGAGTGGTACAGACTTACATCAAACACTTATGAATATGTGACACCAGCAGCTGATGGAGACAACAGAGAAATCAGAGTCACACAAGGAGGAAAATACGCATGCAGAGGAAGAAGAGGAGAACCAGCTTTCTACACTCAATACAGTGATTATGTCACCATTGAGACAACTTGTGAGTTTGTTTATTGTGTTTGATGGGTTTTTTTATGTGTTTTTTTTTTATTTTATTTACCATTTGTACTGTATTTGTAACAGATTCTAATTCTGTGTCTGTGAGTCTACAACTGGACTGGACTCAGGTGATCAGAGGTCAGATCACTGTTAGATGTGAGATCCAGGGAGGTGGAGACACTCAGTGGGTTTATGACTGGGAAACAACCAGTGGACAAACAATCACAGACACTAATTACTGGACAGTGTCTGCGTTCAGCAGTGGAGGCTACAGGTGCAGAGGAACAAACAGACAGAACACATATTCTTCAACACAGTGGAGTGAAGCTGCTGCACTGACAGTATCAGGTGAGTTAAGATTTAAGATTTCAAAACATATGTTGTATAATACAATTAATTAATTAATACATAATTTAATAATTCACTGATATTTAAACATCTCATATTCTTTATGAACATTTGGTAACTGTGTTTAAATTCTACATTAATCCACACAAAACCCTTCAAATTGTAACATTTCATAGTGTTAATGATGGTGTCTTGTGTTGCTGCTGGGTTCCAGGTGCTGTGTTGACCTTTGACCCCAGCAGGTCCAGGTATTTCACTGGACAGTCTGTGACCTTCACATGTGACATGAAGGTCGACAAACGCACTGACTGGGAAACCAGAATCATCAAAAATGGAGGAGAAATAGCTTCATATAATGGATACAGAATAAAAGCTCTGTCTACAGGAGACAGTGGTAGATACCAGTGTTTTAGTGTCCACAGGAAAACAAATCACATAAAAACCAGTGAAACCATCGATTTAATTGTATCAGGTGAGTCATTGTTGAGTTGATGAGAGTTTTCCTGTTGTCAGTTTGGTTTAAGGTTCAAACAAGGGGTTGTGACTCTTCATCCAAACTGGACTCATTACTGTCAGATGTGAGATTAAGAACAGAGGAGACACTGAGTGGAAATATGAATGGAAAACACAGAGAACAACAAACACACAACAGAATGACGCTTATTCATCCCACAGTGGAAACTACAGATGTAGAGGCAGAATGAGAAACGCTCAACATAACACAACAGAGTGGAGTCAATCCATCAGACTGACAGTCAGTGTTTATTTAAGTTTATTTAAGGTGATTTGTTGTCTCTCCATCAGATGAAGCCCAGTGTGTCCTCACAGCGTCTCCATCTTGGCTGAGTCCTGGAGCCTCAGTAGCTCTGAGCTGTGAGGTTGAGCCTCCATCTGCAGGATGGAGGTTCTACTGGTACCAGACTGTTCCTGATGGCTCACACAGCTCCTACAGATATGAGCTGCTACCTGGTAGTGAGCATGGGACTGAACAGGGCTCCTACATGCTTGATGGACACACACACACAGCAGGATATGTGTGTAGAGCTGCAAGAGGAGAACCAGTGTATTACACTGACTACAGCAAAGCAGCATTCGTCTGGTCTGGAGGTCAGTTTGTTTGGACTCTTGCTTCTTTCTCTACCAACGTTTGCTGAGAGGAACCGTGTGGATTTGTTCCTTAAAGTTCCGCTGTTGATTGTTGTTAAATGTGTTGTTGTTCAGATGTTGATCCGTCAGCGTCTCTCACAGTGAGTCCTGACACAGTTCAACACTTCACCCGTGACTCTGTGTCACTGAGCTGTGAGGGAAACTCTACTGAGTGGAGAGTCAGGAGGTTTCCTGAAGGAGGCTTCCTGTCATCCTGCTCCAACTGGACAACATCTGGATCCAGATGTGACATCATCACATCACAGTCTGGTTCTGCAGTGTTCTGGTGTGAGTCTGGATCAGGACACTTCAGTAACTCAGTCAACATCACTGTTCACGGTGAGTTTGATTGTGACATTCATGTGATGCCACAATATGAGTTTTCATTTGAAGTAGACTGTGAACATACCACTAATGTATGTGGCATATTAATTAAAATTTGTTTCATACATTAGTTCATTCTACAGTAATATTTTTGTCTTAATTTGTTTTTCCTATTAAAAGGAAATGAGCGAAGCAGAGTTTTTTTTTACTTTTTATATAATTTTATAGACACCTTTTGTAAAGTCCATACATGGTCCATCAATGTTCTTTTGTTCCATGACCTGGAATCTAGTGTGTAAACTGCTTAATTACTCCAGATAACTATTAGTGTCTGTTATAGATGGAGTTTAAGTTAAATAATATTTAGTACACTAAGTGAGAACAATGTTCTGATTTGACTTTAAGTAGTGGTGTCATTAACTTTGTTTATGAGTATTTTATTGATTTTTTTTTCAAATACCGTATAATTACAGGTTTCAGTCCTGAAGCTCCATCATTTTCTGCCTCCTTTACTGTTGGACTGGTTGTTAGACTTTCAGTGATTGTTTTCCTGCAGCTGCTGCTGTTGTGTGTTTGGAGAAAGATGAAAGGTGAGGTCTTTGTGTCTGTCTAAGACTTGATGAAGCTCTGGAACAGTTTGAGTGTAAATCTACATAATAACTCTACAGTCTCCTCTCTTGTTTTAGCTGTAACAATAATTTCCATTTTCACAGCACACAGAAGTGTGAGCACTGATAGAAGCTCTGCTACACAGCAAACAGTCAACCAGCTTGAACCTCAGCTTTACTCCTCTCTGCTCCACGGTCAGTCTGACAATCATCACTGTCATGATCAGTAACACTCACTTTGTACGACACACACTGTTTAAAGTAACTTTGATTCTTTTGTCCTCACTCACATGTAGATGATGTTTGTGTCTATGAATCAGTCGGAGGCTCTGGAAACAATGATGGTGGTACAGTATAATATCTGATTAATGCAGAGATTATATGACACTAAATACTGAAACAGATGTGACTTGATGATTTCAGAGGAACCAACAGATGAACCCAGTAAAACCACAGTGCTGCTTCATAGTCAATGTCCTGACAAGATAAATACACACAAGCTATATCCAATGATAGATCATTGTAATAATTGGGTCACCTGTGGAAACCTTTAATAAACTTTAGCATCTTTACAGGGACACATGATGATACAGAGGAAGATCATGATTACAACAACGTGGATCCAAATGCAGCCACAGGTACAAATATGATCTTCACAGTAGTTTAGCATTACTGTTTATACTCAGTGTGTTTATAGTAAAATGCATTTAGAGGTGAGTGTTTGTAGTTTATAACAAGTCAGAACCACAAATAATGTTGATGTCTGTGATCACATCACAGCTGAGTTCAGGAGGTGTGATACAGAAATAAACTAATTATTAATACAGAAAAGAAAAAACTGTTGACTTGAACATTAGGACACTGTCAGTGACATTATTATCGTATCATCTGCCACCTGCAGCAGATTAACTGGTTTCCACTGACTCTTCAGTGCTTTGAGCCTTGGTGCATCTAAGTTATGTTTAATGTCATTTTGTCATTTTATACAGATTCATAAAGAGAAGTTGTCAAGAACCACAAGACGACAATGTTCTGTTAACAAGATGCTGAGACTGTTTATAGCATTTATAAAGTATATATAAAGTATAATGCGATGTGACACATGTAGAAGATACAGTAGTAGCTGAAAGTCTTCAAAAGAAACCAGCTGCACTAAAAACAGCCAAAGCTTCAGACCTCAGATTTAGCTTCATCTGTGGCTGCAACAACAAATCCATGTCATCATCAACAATAATGGGTGACAGAAATAATGGATAACGGATGCAGCAGCGGTAACAAACACTGTGCATCCATCCCGTGAAGACGCTTCATTAATTCTGCTGTGTAAAAACTTACTTTCTTACTTCATTTGTTCCGCAGCGACTTGCGAGCGTCAGACGGCTCCGCAATCGCTACAGTACTTAGTCATTAACGGCGTCACCATAGAACAAGTCAACAACCGTGCAGACAATACATGTAAAAGCAGCAAATAACAGCAGCTTTAACACATGAGGACGTGTTTTTAGTGGTTGTGGCCCCAGAGCCAGAAGGAGCCGGGGGCCTCTGCTGTTTCCATGGTATCAAAAAAATGGCTGGCTGCAGCCCCAGCTTTGTCATTTCATGTGTCATAATATAATGTATGTTTGCTGTTAATATTGTTGAAGTGTGATTCGTTATGTTTATTTGAATATAGTCTGAAACATTATTATGTTCAGCATATTGATGTTAAAGTTTATCACCTGGTGGATGGAAGTTACTTTAGGTGCTTTTAGTTTTTTTCTGTTATTTTTAGCTTTGGACTATTGACAAATATATTTAGATTTACTATTTTGAGCTGAGCATGTTTGAAGCAGTACATCATCAGCCTGTTCTGTCTAAGAAATAATGTAACAATAAATGAAAGTGCTGCACGTTTTATGGAACATAGCTTTTCAGTTTAACTTACACATTTATTAGACCTGTTTACTGTAAGTTAATGTGATCTAACACATCGTTGCATCAATAATAATCATAGAGTCCATTTGACCTCCTGTGTTTTGCCACTAAAAGGCAAAATGACCAAACTCTAATAGAACTAAACTTGTTGCTTTAGATGTGTAATTAATTGAGATTCATATAAAGATCCTGCCATGACAATTAACATAAAGCATAAAATCTAACTTTCCTTCAAGTCTGAAAGATAAACTCAGTCTGTAGCGGACAGGCTCGGGATGATAAATTGTCACAAGGTCACATGGTACTGATGGTGGTAATGACTATGGCAATTTTTAGTGTTTGCCAGTTTGTAGTAAGCAGGTGATGGGGGAAGGCCTATTTTCGTTGACCGCTGTATTATACCGATACAATACGTAACTCTGGGCACTACTGGATCACGTATTTGGATGTCATTATTAATGGTTAAAAGAATTAACAGAATACAAATATATTGAAGCCGAGTCCGTCAATATTTGTATGGAGTGTGTCGGACAAGCTTCCGTCAAAACACAGTCCTTTATGTGAAGGTTTTGCATGAACCAGATCTGGTGACTCTTTTATCCTAATCTCAGAAGTGAACCCTGGAAACATTTTGAAAAGTAAAACAGTGCAGGATCCTTTCCATGAGTTAATACACATCATATGTAAATATGTAAACACTGAAAAATGAGACGTAGCTGTATCTGTCTAAATGTTTTAAGTTACTACATTGACAGTTTTTCATTTGACGTTTAGTCTGAGCATCGTACGTGTGTGTACGTAATTATACATACATTATACAGTGTAAGAGGTTTCTTGAATTATGATTTTATAAAAACAATGTATGTATAAAAATGTATAACTTTTTAAAACCTGATTCCAGTTTCTGAATGATGGGTTATAACGTTAAATGTATCATACAGTGATTAGTAAATGTTCTGCACTTTAAAACACTGGATAATATGAAAAGTAAAGTGCAGGATCCTTTCCATGAGGTTGTAGCAATCCACGTCTGGACTGAGGTAACCTGACCTACATGTGAACTTAACTCCCTCCATTGAAGAGCCTCTGTCCTTTCCAGTCCCCAGAGATTAGGGACCCTGAATCTTTCTCCACAAGACTGGCTTCTATCACCACAGGCACCAATTTAGCGCCAACATCTCACATGTCCATATCAAAGAACCATGAGTCCACACTGTTGATCTACCTGTAAATCCCTCAGGATTCCACCTCTGCTTATCATGCCAAAAGGACAGGCTGTCACATTTATCACCAAGAAGCTGTCTCTCCCAGAACTGGGACCACCAGCCATAAAATGTGGAATGTGCTCATCAAAGAGAACGAGAGACTTCATTTGGACACAGGTTCTGGTTCAGATGCACCAGAAATTTAAACTTCCATGAAACCGATGCCATTGTATTCTGTGGACAAAATGTTTTCATTTGGTATTAGATTGGTTTCTGTGTGAGGTTTAATGCCTGATCTACAGATTTGCCAGGAAATTCCTAAAGTCACAAAGGGACTCCAAGTTATCACCATGCTTTCCTTTGTGTGAAGGCACAAAGTTGAAATACAGATACTCACCTTCTTTACTTATTTTTGTCAGGAACACACGGCTGAGGACCCAAATGCACAGCGCACTCTTGGAATGGGTGAATTTGAGCAGGGTTTATTGCGTCAACGTAGTCAAACAGTCTAGGTCATACACAGGATATGTCAGCGTAAGGTACAGATGAGGAGTAGGCGAAATCAGGTCCAGGAGGCAGCAGTGGTTCGGTACACGGACAGACTCAGCAACGGTACAGATAAGGGCTAGACAAACTCACTGGTCAGACGGTCGGGCATATGTCACAATCCAGGCGAAAGTACAGAGGAGGATCAGGCAGGAATCGGCGGTCAAAAGCAGGCAAGATCAACAACATGAAACAACAAGACTAGAACGCTGGATAGTGGTGCTATGACTCAACAATCTGGCGAATTTCAAGGGTGAGAGGTGGAGCTTAAATACGAGGCGGACTGATAGCAGATGAGGTGCAGGTGTGGATAATGCGAACCGGTACAAACAGGAAACAGCTAATGATGTGACGTTAGCAGGAAGTCCTTTCAACATAAAAGCGGAACAGGCATCAGAAACAAGAGACAAGAAACCAGATCGTGACAATTTTAATCTGTGCAACATACACATAGACTATGTCCACCAGCTACAATTAGGTATCCTCATTATTGTATTACATTTTTAAGTGTTACAATTGTTTAATTAGTAATGTCCATATTAGGGCATTTATAATTTTATTTTACTTGCATTTATTATTCGTGTATGTTTTAGTGTTTACTGGGTGTTACATAAGACAAGACCAGGCATCATGAATAACATTTAATTTGTTACAGCGTTTTAAGGGACCATGTATTAGACCTTATTATTCTATGCATTTAATATTGCTGTTTAACCATTCTGACTTCTCTGCTTCTTTGAGTGCCAAAGTGATCATTACATGTTTATTGCGTTATGGTGTGATGGAACTTTGAGCTTGATGAAAAGAGGAAAGCTTAGTTATCCCAGATTTAGGAGCGATTCAAATCAAATAGTTTGATTCCTGATCTGAAGAGGTGGAACTCTTCACCACTGGTTGAACTCATTTCTCCGCCCTGCAGTGACCACTGCCCCAGGGGTATTTAAACCAGTGACACCCTAGTGGAATCGGATTTCCCTCTATCTTCAAACTTCTTTCACTTTTCTTTTTGCGTCGCATTACTTTTCTTTAATTTTCCTTTGTTCTTAAATTTTGTAAACCAAAGTAAACTTAGAAACACGAACGAACAACGAAATTTGTAACGTTAGAAAGTCATCAAGAAACTCCGCGAAACTGAAACTATCACAACCCGTCCTTAATTGACTCGCCATTTTTGATCGAACTAATTAAATTAGATTCCAGCCCGTTTCCTTTTTGGGCTAGTTTAAGTAGCGCTGATGCTTTGAAACACCTTGAAAGTCCAACCTGGCTGACTGTTACTTCGCTGAACCCGAGCCGTCATCATCACCGCGGGCGACGATTCCTGGCCCAGAGGCCGTGGCACCTGGACCAGAGAGGGCACGTCTGCTCAACCAACCGGTAACGGGAGACGCTGCACAGCGGCTACAGCTCTAAACTAAGGCAAGATGAACATCTCTAATCCTCTGAGAAGTCTGGTGTTTCTCAAAGCGCTAGAATTGAACATTCCAAATTGATTAGTTATCCTTAGATTCGAATTAGTTAGAGACAAATACTCTTTTCGCTTGATCAAAGCCATCACACACTCAGGTCTTGACCATTCTGTGGGTTTTCACTCATTGATTCATTCACTGTTCATCATCTCATTCTGATCGTTCTCTCATTTTCTATTCTGTTTATTTGAGTATTTCCATATTATGTTATTCATATATCCAGTAGTGTTAGATTAATAAAACGTTAAAAGGAATCTGGTTTTGTGTGCATTGTTCTTCAGATTTAAGCAGAGGTCACTGAACCGCGACAAGAATTCACGGCATAACTGATTTGATAGATAGACTGATTTGGTTTTATCACAAGAAAGTTGTTATTGTTGTTCATAACTGATAACTCATTGAATTGACATCTGGCGTTGACTAGATTGATAGTTTCAGCTTTAAAACAAACCTGGTGCCCCAATTTCGAGGTACATTAATGTTTTTGCATTAATATCAAACTATTAATAATTTGAATCCGCTACAGCTTCATATAGACAATACAGAACAAAAGCTCTGTCTAAAGGAGACAGTGGTAGATACCTGTGTTTTAGTGTCCACAGATAAACAAATCACAAAAACCAGTGAAACCATCAATTTAACTGTATCAGGTGAGTGATTGCTGATTTTTCATCATGTTTGTTTCTTGACTTGATGAGTTTTGTCTGTTTGGTGTTTGGGATGCCAATGTATTACATACCAAAACCCTGCACAGGCACATTTACACCAACAGCAGTCATCATAAAACAGCAAATTAAAAAAGAATTTCCAACCACAGCAAAATCTGAAGTTTAAATTGAACGGGTGAGCCACCACCAGTGCTGTGACAAAGGCAACCAAATAAATGGCAACGGAGTTGCTCCTGAGCGAAAGCTTTAGAGACCCGGTGCCCCAACTGAGGAATAATAATGTTTCTGCATTATTATCATCAAACTATTAATTTTAAT
Source organism: Betta splendens (assembly GCF_900634795.4). Taxonomy (NCBI): domain Eukaryota; kingdom Metazoa; phylum Chordata; class Actinopteri; order Anabantiformes; family Osphronemidae; genus Betta; species Betta splendens. The sequence goes on along the minus strand of NC_040882.2, from coordinate 20,662,551 downwards.
CTGCTACCTGCTACACTGTCACATCCTCCTTCACCTTCTTCAGATTCTGCTTTAGGGACCCAGCTGGAACCAGCACTCAGTCGTCTGGGCCATTGTTCCACTGGTTGACGGTCAGCTTTATTCTCTGCCCTTTATTGTGGAATCTTCTTCTCTGACACCGCATCCTCTTCCTCCACTTCCTGACTTTGTTTTCTCTGATCTAGTTGGTGAGTGATTGAAAAAATATTAAGTTTATTATTGTTTATTATTATTATTGTTAAGTAGTTTATTGATCCCCAGAGCAGAGAGACCAGACAAACTTCTGTTTTGTTTTACCTGAGCAGATGAGATGGATGAATGAAAAGGATGTGGATGGTGTTAAACACTACCTGAGAACAGATCCAGACTGAGCACAGTCTGAGCTGATCCACCACACATGTCTGTCTGAGTAGTAGTATAAATCATTGGTAGAACAACATAAATGAACCAAATCCAGCTGCAGCTCATCATCTACCTGAGCAGGTGAGTCTAACAGCTTGGCCAGTGGAGCAGGTGGTTGTAGCTGAGTCTGACCACAAACACACAGGAACAGCCCAGGTTCATGACAAATACACTGAAGTCCAAGTGTCCCCTGTTGTGTCAGCTGCATTACAATGCAGGTGTGTGCAGGAATGCGATGCATAGTTAGAGCTTTGAGTAGCGGAAAGGTGGAAAAGCACTATATAAGGGCAAGACCATTTATTTACACAATGTCATTACACAACATTAACCCAACACGTTGCTTCAAAGTCAAACACTAATAGTAAACAATAGTGTCCAAATATGATAAAAAATGTATTGAATAAGCATTTATTGCAACAACATACAAAACAAACATCACATTATTCACATTAACAGGTGTTACTACTATTGCAAATATGAACATCTCAGAACAGCATATGACAGGTGTGCCTTTTTTGAAAAATCAACATCACCAAACCAAGAATCTTTACCACAGCAAAACAAGGTAACACAAAAGCTTGTCTGCTATGAGAATAAGAATAAGAATAATAAGAAAACCTTTAATAGTCCTGCAGTGGGGAAATTACGTCTCACAACAGCAGTACAGATGAGCGAGAATACAGGTACAGAACAGTATGTGTTGGCACAGTACAAAGCAGTACAGTTACAGTACAGTTAGAGTGAGTATGAGGTCATTGCAGGGTTATTGCACAGTAATGGGTATAAGATTTTTACCGGTAACGATATACATGATTGTTCACAGATTTACACAAATATTGTGCAGAGCAGGTTGCTATATAAACCACTGATGCAGTGGGTGAGTGACTGTGGTGGGATGTGGTCAACAGTTCTGATTGTACAGTCTGACAGCAGCAGGTAGGAAGGATCTACGATATCTCTCCTTCACACAGCGAGGGTGGATCAGTCTGCTACTGAAGCTGCTCTCCAGAGCAGACAGTGAGTCCTCCAGTGGGTGAGAGACCTGGTCCAGGATGGATGTGAGTTTAGCCAGGACCCTTCTCTCACCCACCTCCTGCACCGTGTCCAGAGTGCAGCCCAGGACAGAGCTGGACTTCTTGATGATCCTGTCCAGTCTCTTCCTGTCCCTCGCTGTGATGCTGCTGCTCCAGCAGACCACACGTACAGGACGGCTGATGACACCACAGAGTCATAGAAGGTCTTCAGGAGTGGCCCCTTCACTCCAAAAGACCGCAGTCTCCTCAGCAGGTAGAGTCTGCTCTGACCCTTCCTGTACAGTGCATCCGTGTTATGAGTCCAGTCCAGTTTATTGTTCAGATGCACTCCCAGGTACTTGTAAGAGTCCACTCTCTCAATGTCCGTTCCCTGGATGTGCATCGGTGGGATGAGAGCAGGCTGCTGTCTGCGGAAATCCACCACCATCTCCTTCGTTTTCCCTACATTGATCAGGAGGTGGTTCCGCTGGCACCAGTCCACAAAGTTCTGAGTGAGTCCTCTGTACTCTGCATCGTCATCATCGGTGATCAGTCCGACGATCGCAGAGTCATCAGAGAACTTCTGCAGAACACAGCTGTCCGTGTTGTGTCTGAAGTCTGACGTGTAGAGGGTGAAAAGGAAGGGGGCCAGTACAGTCCCCTGTGGGGCCCCCACACTGCAGGTCAGAGTGTCAGACACACAGTCCCTGGCTCTCACAAACTGAGGCCTGTTTGTGAGATAGTCCATAATCCACTCCGTCAGATGAAGGTCCACACCAGCCTCCTCCAGTTTGTGTTTCAGAAGCACCGGCTGGATGGTGTTGAAGGCACTGGAGAAGTCAAAGAACATGATCCTCACAGTGCTGCCGGGCTTCTCTAGGTGGGAAAGGGCTCGATGTAGGAGGAAGATGACGGCGTCGTCTGCTCCTATGCCGTGTCGGTAGGCGAACTGCAGCGGGTCCAGGTAGGTTCCCACTGCAGAGCGGAGGTGACCCAGGACCAGTCTCTCCAGTGTCTTCATCAGGTGTGATGTCAGAGCCACTGGTCTGAAGCTGCTGGGTCTTTGGCGTGCGGTGTCTTGGGCACTGGTACCACGCAGGAGGTCTTCCAGAGCTGTGGTACCACCCTCAGCTTGAGGCTCAGGTTGAAGACATGCTCCATAACTCCACACAGTTCGCCTGCACAGGACTTAAGGAGTCTGGAGCTGATGCCGTCTGGTCCAGCTGCTTTCCTGGCCTTGATCTTCCTGCGCTCACTTCTCACCTGGGTGCTGGAGAAGGATAGGGGTGGAGGGAGTGTCTTAGTGTGGTGTGAAGTGAGGGGGTGTGGTTGGGATGAGTCACCAGTCGTCAGGGCTGAGGGTAGAGGGCTTTGTGTAAAGGTGTGAAGGGCTGTGGAGGCTGGTAATCCAGTGGTATGAGGTGACAAGAGGTTCGGAGGCAGCTGCTGGGAGGTGTGAGTGGGTGCTTGGTCAAACCTATTAAAGTGTGAGTTCAGCTCGTTGACCCAGCTCAGGTCCCCCTCAGCCTGTGGGTGTGGAGCTTTGAAGCCTGAGATGGTTTTCAGGCTTCTCCACACCTCCCTGACGTTGTTCTGCTGCAGCTGCTCCTCCATCTTCCTCCTGTAGCTGGACTTCCCCTCACGGATTTTCCCCTCCTCGCTCCCAGGTTTCCACCTCTTCACTGTACGAGCACCACCGTACTAAAGGTTTAACACAGGCAGGAGATGCAGGATGTTGTGGTCAGCTCTGCCCAGTGGTGGGAGGCAGGATGCAGTGTAGGCCTCTTTGGTGTTGGCGTAGAATAAGTCCAGTGTTTTATTGTCTCTGGTGGGGCAGGTCACATACTGGGTGTATGTAGGCAGAGCAGCTGAAGGAGGTGCGTGGTTAAAGTCCCCAGAGATCAGGAAGAGGGCCTGTGGGTGCTGTGTTTGCAGCCTGCTGGTGACTGAGAGCAGGGTCTCAGATGAAAATTGTCCAGTGCGACAGTCGAGTCCGGGATGAGTGACGTCAGCCAGGTCTCCGTGAACAGCAGGACGCTGCTCGATCTGTACTCCGGCTGGTACCGTGTGAGCGCCGCGAGCTCGTCCATCTTGTTGGGGAGAGATCTCACGTTCCCCATGATGACGGAGGGGACAGCGGGCCTGAAGCGTCTCGTTTTCTCCCGTCGTAGTTTTCCGGCGCGGCGCCCACGTCGGGACTTCACCAGCACCTCAGCGGTGATCTCGTGTCTGTCTCTGGGCAGAACTACGGCGCTGCGCAGCGCGATCAGCTGCTCCGCGGTGTAAACAATGCGCGCTCTGACCCCGACGCACATCGTAGCTTTAAAACAGCGTTTGTACTGCGCCAAACTTAGAAAAACTATATAAAAGCTGTGTACAGATTGTGTACACTAATGCTACTAACAACACACTAGAAAGGTAAACTTAAATAAGTGAAGAAAGTAATAAATAGAAGTAAGAGGACAGGAGCTGTTGTGACCAGCAGCCAGCTCGACCGGCGCCGGAGAAAAAAAAATTGTATCATATATAGTCATATTAATTATATACAAACCACATCATGTCATGATGACAACTTCAGCCTCTCCAAAGCTATTATCATCAAGAGTCAGCGTATCTGTCTTATGTAGCCTTAGCCTGATAAATCATTTCATCTGTGCGTGCTTTTATCAGTCATAGTCTCCATCTTTCCCATGTGAGGACTAACAGGTCTTCATTGGTCACCATTGGATAACGTGTGGTGAGAAACACGTCCTGTCTCCCTCTTAGCCCAGAGTCACTCATGATCTGATTAGGGGTCATTCAGGTCATTGTAAATTCTGTTCCGTGTGTGTGTTGTGACCAACCAATCCAAACCAATAAAAACATTGTTTTTTGTAAAACACCAACATATTCTTCTTACTCGTGATAGATACTGTAGGTCTGCCGGATTTATTCATGTATGTAGTGTTCATTAAATGTTTTTTACCAGGGTGGGTGTCCGTCTTCACAAAAAGAGGGACAGGAGAGTGTGTTCCAACTATAGGGGGATCACACTTCTCAGACTCCCCCGAGGCCATGGCTCTCAAGCGGAAAAAGATTCATAATTCAAGACTCAAAAAACTTTTTTAATCCCAGAGGGAAATTATTTTGCACACTTTGATCACTGTCACAGATGGAGGTACACACAAGAGATTAAAAATAAGAATGCTAGCACATCTACACACACTCACATTAAGTCTAATTACATCTAATTACTAGCTAAAGTTTTATTATTCATGTTATTGCATGGATTAAGACCAACCCTTACAGACAGAGGAGGAATTGTACACACTGATGGCACCGGTAGGAAGGATCTCCGGTGGTGTTCTGTGGAGCACCTAATACTGATCAGCCTCTGGCTGAAGGTGCTCCTCTGTCCAGCCACACTGTGTAGGGGGTGGAGGTGTTGTCTAGGATGGAGAGGAGTTGGACCAGCATCCTCCTCTCAGCTACAGCATGTAGGGGGTCCAGCTCCACCCCAGAACAGAACCAGCCCTCCTGATCAGTGTGTCCAGTCTGTTACTGTCTGCTAAAATCATGCTGCTGCCCCACAGACCACAGCGTAGAACACTGGCCACCACAGACTCATAGAACATCCTCAGCATGAAGCTGCAGACGTTAATGGACCCGAGGTTCCTCGGGAAGTACATTCCTGCTCTGAGCCTTCTTGTTCATGGCTGATGAGTTTTTTTCCAGTCTGGTTTGTCCAGGTACACTACCACCAGCTCCTTAGTTTTACTGATGTTCAGTTGGAGGTGGTTCTGTCCACACCAGTAAACAAAGCTGTCCACCACTCCCTGGTACTCTGTGACATCACCACCCTGGACATGTCCTACAATAGCAGAGTCATCAGAGAACCTCTGGAGATGACAGGACTCTGAGTTGTACCTGAAGTCTGAGGTTCACAGGGTGAAGAGGAAGGAGACAGAACCGTCCCCTGTGGAGCTCCTGTGCTGCAGACCACGGTGTCAGACACACAGTTCTGCAGGTGGACGTACTGAGGGCGGTTGGTGAGGTAGTCCATGATCCATGAGATGGGGGGGGGGGCTCAACATGCATGTCCTTCAGTTTAATATGAGGGTAAGTATCAGTCGGTTTAATGCTCAATGCAGTTTCCAAAATCACACAACAGGCAGAGGTCGATACACGGGAAGGCAATTAGCGTAAGTACAGAGGGCAAAGCAAAGCGGCGGTCAGACAGACTGGGTCAAAACAGGTTACTCACTGCGACAGTACAGGTAGGACAAGGCAAGCGAATAAACAAGGACAGGTGACGGTGGTATACACAGGTTGACTTCATGAATACCAAACGCTGGAAAGAAGAGAAATCAATCTACGCTCCTTCCCTCATGAGCTTTGGGTCATGATCGAAAGGGCAAGAACATAGATATAAACAGCCAAAATGAGTTTCCTTAAAAACTGGGCAGAGCGGCACGGTGCAGTGGAGTAGTGCTGTCACCATCTGGCATCTGTTTCGAGCATGCCTCCTTGGGGAGGCATTAAAATTGTGTTGTAATTCTAAGGACTTAAAACTCTTGTAATCCCAAATCCCCTCCTGGATTTATGGGACAAACCTAAAGTGGAACTTTACCAAACCAAGCAGTGACACATTGACATGACAGAACAAATAGAATACTTACTTATTTTCAGGTAGAAAGTCAGAAATAGGATGGATGCGCCTGTTACAACTATTACTTTGATCCAAACATCTCTCTGCTGTGGCTTGTCCTGTTTTGTACCTGGTTCACAAGATGAACACATGATGTACTGTAAATCAGGTCTATAAGTGATGGGTCAAAATGGCAGGAACATCTGCATCAGGGTAATAAATGTAAAAACAAAGTAGTCGGATGACTTTAATTATATTTATTGATTAGACAGACATAAAAGCTCATGTGTATGAAGTGTGATGTGCAATGTAGCATGTGAGCCGACAGGCTATTAACAATGCCATGCTATGTTATGATCGTGCGTGAGTCCATGTGATTAGTTTACTTGATCACTGCAGTTAAACAGCAAGTGAATTCTGTGCCGGTCCAGAGCCCGGATGAATAAAGGGGTTTCATCAGGAAGAACATTTGGCATAAAACCTTACCAAAACAAGCGTGCAAATCATTCGCTGTGACGCCCTTGAATATATATAATGCAGTTGTTAAACAGTGCTGTTTCAGTGGATTTCAGTGTGGGATCGTGATGCTTCCTGATGATGTTTAAGGCAGTTTTCAATCATTTCAACTCCCATCTACAAGGCTAGAATCTCTCACTGATGTCACCAATCCAAAGACTCAGGCAGAAAGCTTGGTCTGAGAAATTGTGATCGTTTAGTTTGCACCATACAATAACACAAACCTACACTGCACTGCACTTCTGTTGTGATGCAGATTGAGTTTGTGAGCTTTTCTTTGTTTACCTGCAGTAACTGAGGATGTAGGACTGCCACTAATTTCCTGTTTTCTAGTTTTCGGGGAAACATCCAGGACAAACCGTACTGAGAGAGAAATCTGTGTTAGTATTAAACGAGTATAAAAATGATTTGCAGGTTTTAAATTGTGAGTTCACTCACCAATGGTCATTATCTCCCATTTCTTCTGGTTCTCATCATAATTTGCAGCCAAATCACACCTATACTTCCCAGAGTCATTAGCTGTGACTGTGGACACATGAAGCCTGATTTGTCCTTGTCTCAGAGCATCTTTGTCCAAATGGACCCGTCCTGAAAACTGCTGATGCTGAGAATCTGACAACTCAACACCTGTTTTCAGTTCATGTATAATCTTAAGGGAATTTGACTCAAAAACACAAATTAAGTTTGCCTGAGACAAGTCAGTTGTGTTCTGACTGTCCCATCTTAAGGTTATGTTGCTCTGCTCTTCTGTCTGGTAGAGGTTTGAAGTCAAGACTGCTCCAAACGTTCCTGTGGAGGAAAGAAAGTCACAACAGATCTGAAGTTAAAGGTTCACAAACATGCTTTTTTTCCCCACACTGACCACACTGCTCATCTCAAAGTGTTTATCTCCAGCCTTGTGGTAGAAAACCCTGTTTTAGGAGTCTGTTGCACATGAAGTTGTTTGACACACCTCTTTGCAGAAGCGCAGGTCACAGCATCCAGCTTGTTGTTGTTTCGCTAACAGCCCGTTAACGGCCAATTAACAGCCACACCAGGCGGCTGGCAGTGAATGGACCTCATCATTCTAGCTGTAGAGTGTGACACTGTAGAGCATCAGAGTCCACACAGCATCTTGTAACACAACAGTAGCAGCTTAGCTCTATGTGTTGTGGGAGCAATTGCTGTCTGTGATAGATGCTATGCTGCAGCTGCACTCTGTCCACTTGTGTGCGTTGGAAATACTGTTTTTGTATTTTGTGTTTGTCTGTGCAGGACCGGAGGTGGTTCTGAGCGGTTGGTGTTGTAGTAGATGTAGATGTAGTAAAGTGTGGAACTATGACACAAATCATGCTTAGGTATTATAGAATGTAATAAAATACCTTTATTGTCCTGCGATGGGGAAATTACCATGTTGCAACAGCACAAAGACATATAGACATATATACAGAAGAAATAACACAATGATAATTACAAGAAATTAGAACGCCACAGGTTATCAACTTTATGTACACAATGAGGTAAGGTAAGGTTTCATAGAGCTGTGAGGTGGTGGGGTAAAGTAATGGGCTGGAGCTGTGAAGGGCTGAGGGAGTGGGGCATTGTCCAGGTGTTTGGGAGAGAGGATGCAGCAGCGTAGGGGGAGGAGGGGTGACTTATCAAAACTACAGAAATGCAAATTTAGGTCGTTGGCCCACTGTTGGTTCCCCTCTGTTTGAGTGTGGGGTTCTTTGCAGCCTGAGATGGTCTTTAGGCTCCTCCACACCCCACTGACGTCTTGCTGTTGTAGCTGCTCTTCCATCTTCCTCCTGTAGCTGGTTTTCCCCTCTCTAATCTTCCTCCTCAGCTTTTTCTGTACAGTCCTTAGCTCCTCCTTGTTCCCTGATCTGAAGGCCCTCTTCTTCTCCTTCAACAGAGCCTTAATATCAGGGGTGATCCACGGCTTGTTGTTAGGAAAACACCGCACCTTCTAGGAGGGTACAGTGGTTTCATAACAGAAGTTAATATAGTCCGTGATGCAGTCTGTGATTGCATTGATGTCCTCCCCATGTGGATCACAGAGCTCAGTCCACACAGTGGTACTGAAGCAGTATCTCAGGGCAGACTCACACTCAGGAGACCACATCTCACAACAGGCTGCCGGTGCACGATAGGTTTATAAACAGGCTTCAGATGAATGATGTTGTGATCAGCTCTCCCCAGGGGAGGGAGACTGGGGGATGAAGAATATGCTTCCTGAGTGTTAGCATTAAACAAGTCCAGTCTTCTGTCATCTCTGGTGTGGCAGGTGACATACTGTGTGTATGTTGGTAGGACAGATGAGGGAGATGCGTGGTTGAAGTCACCAGAGATGAGGAGGAGGGGCTGTGGGTGCTGTGTCTGCAGCTGCTGCTGGTAGCAGGCAGCGTGTCGCAGGCTGTGTCTGCATTAGCAGAGGGGGGCACGTGCGCCACTATCAAGATGACGTGCGTAAACTCCCGTGGCAGATAGTATGGCCGCGTGCTAACTGCTAAAAGTTCAAAGTCCCTGCAGCACAGCTGCTCCTTAACGACTCAATGTCCAGGTTTGCACCAGCGCACACTAATGAACACAGCCAGGCCTCCTCCTTTCCTCCTTCCACAGTCCGCTGTTCTGTCCGCACGCAGCAGGTGAAAGTCGTCCAGAGCAACAGCCGAGTGATGGATCTGAGGGCTCAGCCACGTCTCCATGAACAGCATGACGCTGCTCTCTTTATATTCGCGCTGATGTCTCGTGAGCGCGACGGGATCGTCCGTTTTGTTGGGCATCGATCTAACGTTCCCCACGATCACGCAGGGGAGGACAGGTCTGAAGCGGCGGCTCTTCTCTTCTATATCTATATAATTGTAATGACATGTATTGTAAATACGCGACCACAAGGGGGCGACATATATGAACAAACGCGCGTTCTCTGTCACATAAAATCATGTCATCACATATTGATTCCATGAACATGAATTTGAACATGAATCGTAAAATTTCAGCTTTTTTCATGTGTTAAATAGCAAAGTGGCAGCGTGAAATCTGAGGGAAATGAATTGTCTCAATGCTGTCAAAACGAAAAAACTGATCCTAGTAGAGTACAGTAGAAACTGATGGTAAATATTTAAGTTTATTGTTGCTGCAACTGATTCAATCTGTTTGTTAGAATTAAATAGGACAATAATCTAGTCTGTGCTGGTGACAAGACACTAGTGATACTAGTGAGGTGCAGTAGTGGCGTCAGAATAATGAGGAAGTGCATCGCGTGCAAGCGTCTGCATAAAGTCTGAGGGCGACATGTTACAGTATGTGAATGAATTAGACACATCACTGTCCTGCTGCTCCTCATCTCTGGTTTGCTCCACAATCTCCCACCTGGTTAATTGGTTCTGGTCTGTATGAGACACATGCACTAACTGTTCTCCAGGTTGCTGATGTTCTACAAATGTGTTTAGTCATGTATGAAACTTCCTCTTTCATGTCTGATGTGATAATTGTAGAAATGTGATCATTATATTCATTCTGATCTCTTTATTGTATGAAGCTTCATTTAGGAGGCATCACTTCTTTGAAAGACTGATAATGTGTCAAAGTGTGTGCTTTCAGAATGACATCTGTGTTTATGAAGCTCAGTTATCTGACTCTGGCTCCTTCTTCACACACGTCTTCACTGCGAGTCACTGACTCAAACACAAAAAATGTTGTCATCAGACAATATATTTTAACTATATCTTACATGACATGTTTCTGTTAGCAACACTTTTGCAATGGAAACCACTCGTTTTATGTGTAAAGAGAAAGTGAAGAGTTGATGTATTTAACTTAATTCAATTTATGATTCAATGCAGTTTTATTTATATAGCGCCAAATCACAAAAAAGTTATCTCAAGGCACTTTACAAAGTAAGGTTTAGGACCTTATACAACTAAACCCAACAGATCCCACATACAGCAAGCCTTTCTTAAAAACACAACTAAATATGTGTTTACTGATGCAATACATAGGTATGAACATTTGCTAAAAAGACAAACTAACACATTTGTGCAGCAGGAAGCGTAAACTTGTGGTCAGAGCTGTTGAGTGAATAGGAAGGAAGAACAGAGCAGTTCTGAATCAGGTGATGATCTGTAGCTTGTGTCTTAGTGTTTGCTGTCATTCCTCTACAGCGACAGTGTGTGTGGATGTGAAGATGGAGCTGACTTTGCTCTGTGTACTGTCATTATTCTGTGAGTACGTCAGCAGCTCTGACTTTATTTAACATGGTGGTTTTTATACACATGGGATGTGTATAAATCATGGGATCATGTTTTCATCTTCGTTTCAGTGCTAAATACGAAAATCGACGGAAATGATGGTGGTGAGTAATTGTCCTTCTTTTCTGGTCTTTTGTGTGTATTTCATGTGTGAACACCAGAGACCATGTTACTGCTCAGATGTTTAAATTATAACATGACAGAGTCTCATGTTGGTGTTCTTTTCCTGAATCTATTTGACCGTGTTCACATTACAAACTGCTGCAGATATGAAGGATGTGACAAACAAATAAGCTTCAGCTGAATTAAACAGTTCACTGAATGTGACCAAACATGAGTCTAATCAATAGTTATTTAAAGTGAAGTAATTATGCTTGAATAGAGTTTTAATGTGATGGTTGCTGACGTTGTTGTTCAGACATTCCGTCTGAAAATTTTAAGTTTTAAATCTAAATAATACATGTAGGTGACAAATGAACAACATGAAAACATGTCATGAAGTGATTTTAATTCATATTGTACACATTTGTCTTTTTTTTTGTTTACCAAACATTTAGTTGTTGTTCTGTCCAGTTTCTTTTAGACGCTTGTCTTCACAGAGTCAGTCTCCTGTGCAGCGTTCACATTAGATGTTACTGTAGCTCTGTGTAAAGTAATGGTTCTGACTGTGTCTGGCTGCAGCAGGAACTACTTTATTTACTTCTTACTTCTGTCTAATCGCTTCACACGTTTCTACAGATTGACAGGATTTATTTGTGATACACAGCAACAACAATTGAAAAAACAACAGAAGACCTGTATTTCACTTATAAACATGAAGCGAAGCTAAGACCCAACACATATTAGGTTTTTTGTTGAAATAAATAGAGATGTCAACATACAAACAAACTAATCAAACTAAAAGCTTCTCTTACTCTAGTTGTTCTTACTGTGTGTTTGTCATCAACAGTTTCCTATAGAGTCTCTGTGACCAAACAACCCAGCTGGACTCAGATGTTCAGTGGTGAGAGCATCACTCTCACATGTGAGATCCATGGAGGTGGAGACGCTCAGTGGGAGTATGAATGGAGAACAACCAGCTCAAACCAACCTGCTGATAAAACTGGTAAAGTGTTGAAGATCAGAGCTGATGTGTCTCACAGTGGAGACTACTACTGCATGGGCAGAAGAAGCGACGAGTCAACACAGTGGAGTGATGTCATCACACTGACAGTAACATGTAAGTTGACTTGTTTTTTTTATTAAACACATCTTTAATGTTCACCTGAATCTTTAAAAGTCTCAACCTGCAAAACAAAAACTTAACTATTGGACTGAAGGGGATGATTATTAAACTATCACGCTCCTGTGCAGTGTCTTCATCAGATTCGTAGTTCGTGTTAGAGAATTGTTTGCATTTGTCTCTAATGAGATGAAGAACTATTAAAACAGAAACAGCTACAGTTGTCTAGCAGTCAGTGAGGCGGCTGAGTGAAATAAATGATACCGACCGTGTTAATAATGTCAATGTGTGTTTTCACAAAGTTTCAAAGCAGCCAATCACAAAGCTTTAAATCCTGTCTTTATGGAGACACAAATACGTGAGCACCACCAAAACTTAGCAGTGTCATGTCTCAGCTTTGATCACCACTATGTTGGTTTGCTGTTTCCGGTTTTATTTTGTCATGTTTCCTGGTTTTGTTCTGTTTCCGCTTAAGTTTCGAGCCACGTCTCCTCTCAGCTGTTTCCGTTTCATTAATCTATTCTTTGTATTTAATTACCAGCCCTTACCTTAGTTCTCTGCCAGATTGTACCGTGTACTCACTTCTATCCAGCGTTTATCCTCAGTTCCAGCCCGTGTAAGAACCTGTTCCATTGTTCCCTGTTGGTACCGTTGCCTGTGTTTTGGATCTTCCATTGTTGACCATTGCCTGCCTGACCCTGAGTTTTGCCTGCTGTTTTGTGGATTATTACCATTAAACGGATATTAAAGTTAGTCCTGTCGCTGGCTGTGCATGTGGCTCCTGCACCGTGTTCACTTCCTGACAAGACGTTTTGAGTGAATTTAACGTATAGTTGCTCAGGTTTGGAACTGCTACTCAGTTTTACTGTAGGAATATTCTACTCCAAATTAGTACAGTGAACTTGAATTTAACAGTAACGATAGTACCTCGGCCATGTGCATGTTGGAGCCTGTCCCAGCCTACAATCAGTTCATCACAGGGAAAATAAATGAAGTATTCATTTTTAAAAGTCACAGTTACGTCTTATACTTTAATATTCACATGCTACAAGCTGCTATGAACATCCAGTAACGCAGCAGTTAGTCACAATGCAGGAAAAATGAACAATACATTTAAATTTTAGTAGAAAACTAAGACTGTAAAACAGATTTATTCTTTTGTTTTGGCCAAATTATGTTTGAACCTGTGTGTAAATGTAAACTAATCATTTTAACCTCACTGTGTAAAGAGCTTTTAGATTAGATTAGATTGTGACATACTGTATTGAGATGGATGTTTTAGTGTGCATGTTATTCACATAAAATTGATTTGTGATTTTTCGTGAAATAAACAAACAAAGGTTTGGTAACGTAAAACACGTTTTGTTCTTTTATAACAGCAGGACGACCCAAAGCCAGACTGACAGCAGGTCCATCAAACATATCAGCAGGAGGCAGCGTGACACTGAGCTGCTCTGTGGACGGTTCTGATGGATGGAAATATGAGTGGTACAGACGGACGTCAAACGAATGGACAGAAGCAGGTGATGGAGACAACAGAGAAATCAGAGTCACACAAGGAGGCGTCTACATGTGCAGAGGAAGAAGAGGAAAACCTGCTTTCTACACTCAATACAGTGAATATGTCACCATCAAGATAACTTGTGAGTTTGTTTACTGTGTCTGATGGGCTTTTTTATGTGTTGTTTTTATTTTATTTAACATTTGTGTTTGTAACAGATTCTAATTCTGTGTCTGTGAGTCTGCAACTGGACTGGACTCATGTGATCAGAGGTCAGATCACTGTTAGATGTGAGATCCATGGAGGTGGAGACACTCAGTGGGTTTATGACTGGGAAACAACCAGTGGACAAACAATCACACAGAGAACAGACACTAATTACTGGACAGTGTCTGCGTTCAGCAGTGGAGGCTACAGGTGCAGAGGAACAAACAGACAGGACCCATATTCTTCAACACGGTGGAGTGTGAAGAGTTCGTGCTTTAACTCACGTACAAAGTCAATGATTATTGTGTGTCTTCTTATCTACGTCAGCCAGCGCTTCTAAACGTTGCACGAACAGAACCAATGAATGGCCTCACATCATCCTTAAATCTGCTCCGGGACCGTAGTGCAGGTCCGGTTAGCACCATGTTATCAGCCACGTCCTCATGTTGCTAACAGCGGCAGATCCACGCGTCACAAACAGTGTGGCTCCTGGCGTCCAGTGTCTGCAGCGTCTCACGTGGCTAGCTTGCTAGCTCAGCTAGCTAGCTAGCTAGCTCTTAGCTCACTCTTATCCTACACCCGACAGTCTGCTGTGGCTGATGATGAAAGGGACCACACACACACCAACAGACCCAAACCTCTCATTCACCTCGTTAACGCCGCCTGTCGCAGAGCTGGAGACTTTTTTAGAGATCCACACACATGAATGGAGTGAGGGCTGCGCTGATGTTCACGTGGCCTCTGCTCTAGCGCCATCTTCTGACCAGCTCGAGTCATTGTCCTGACAAATGTTCACAGTAGAAAACAGCACTCAGTCAAATTAACATTTATAAACCCAAGAACTCAGAAAACGGATTGGGGTCTGTTTTAACAGATGTTTTATCCTATGAACTGAGTTACAACTTACTGCTCTGTTACTTTTACTACCTGCTATTTCCTGCACATCCATTCTTAAGCCTTTACATAATAAATAACATTAATCCATCACCTGAAACTATTCATGGTTTATGTGTGCAGTTTCCAACAAGGCTGCTGTAAAAAGGCAGCATGACTGGCCTGAGATATTCAAAGGAGAGGAGATCACTCTGACATGTGAGATCCAGGCTGGAGGAGACACTGAGTGGGAATATGAATGGACCCGAGGCCAACGTAAGAAGAACTCCAGATGGGAGGAAACTCTGGGTTTTCACTGCTTCTGGTTCCAGTAGTGGAGACTACAAGTGTAGGGGTCGACAGAAAAACAACAGTTATTCCTTCACAGCATGGAGTGATCCTCTACGTTTGACAGTAACAGGTGAGTTTGATTCATTGTTACATTTGTAATGATTCATTAGTACATGCAACACATGGACAGAACTCATTGAACTTCTCAGAGCTGGTCAGAAAAATCAGTCACTTTACAAATAAAGTGTAGCATTTACAATTACACAGATCATTGACTTTATCCTCCATCATTTACAAATATAATAAAAATAATAAATAAAATAAGATCCAACATTAGCATGATGAGCAACATGAATCCAACAAGATCACAATCACAGTGTTTTCACTCACAACGTCTCTCTCCATCAGATAAAGCCCAGTGTGTCCTCACAGCGTCTCCATCTTGGCTGAGTCCTGGAGCCTCAGTAGCTCTGAGCTGTGAGGTTGAGCCTCCATCTGCAGGATGGAGGTTCTACTGGTACCAGACTGTTCCTGATGGCTCACACAGCTCCTACAGATATGAGCTGCTACCTGGTAGTGAGCATGGGACTGAACAGGGCTCCTACATGCTTGATGGACACACACACACAGCAGGATATGTGTGTAGAGCTGCAAGAGGAGAACCAGTGTATTACACTGACTACAGCAAAGCAGCATTCGTCTGGTCTGGAGGTCAGTTTGTTTGGACTCTTGCTTCTTTCTACCAACGTTTGCTGAGAGGAACCGTATGGATTTGTTCCTTAAAGTTACACTGTTGATTGTTGTATATGTATTATTGAATGTGCTGTTGTTCAGATGTTGATCCGTCAGCGTCTCTCACAGTGAGTCCTGACACAGTTCAACACTTCACCCGTGACTCTGTGTCACTGAGCTGTGAGGGAAACTCTACTGAGTGGAGAGTCAGGAGGTTTCCTGAAGGAGGCTTCCTGTCATCCTGCTCCAACTGGACAACATCTGGATCCAGATGTGACATCATCACATCACAGTCTGGTTCTGCAGTGTTCTGGTGTGAGTCTGGATCAGGACACTTCAGTAACTCAGTCAACATCACTGTTCATGGTGAGTTTGATTGTTTTCATTCATTTAAAGCATTTGTAACATCTTACTGTATTATGTGGTTTAATATTATATCTGATAATAGTTTTCTTCTTCTGCTCCACTGAATCTTCCTGTGACTGTGGTCCAGATGCAGGTTTGATCCTGATGAGTCCTGTCCGTCCTGTGACTGAGGGACTCTCTGTGAGTCTGAGCTGTAAGTTGAAGACAGGACAAAAAGCTTCCAGTGTGTTTTTCTATCACAATGAGCAACTGATCCAAAACGACAGCAGAGTAGAGCTGAACATCTCTGCAGTGTCAAAGTCACATGAAGGTTTCTACAAGTGTTGGTACCAAGGAACAGAGTCTCCACACAGCTGGATGGCAGTGAACGGTGAGGCTGAAATGAGTGAAGCAGTGTTTCTGTGTTATTTCATTTTATACAGTCACTTTTTATCAATGTTCCTTTGCTCTATGACCTGGAATCTACTGTGTAAACTGCTTAATTACAACTAATAACTATTAGTTTGTTTTATGGATGAAGTTTAAGTTTTACATTGTCTTTAGAGGAGAACAAGGTTCTGATGTCACCATGACTTAACACTTTAAGTAGTGATGTCATTATCTATTTTGGATTAGTATATTATTGATCCATTCTGTCTTTTTCTGCTAACGTACTGTATAATTACAGGTTTCAGTCCTGAAGCTCCATCATTTTCTGCCTCCTTTACTGTTGGACTGGTTGTTAGACTTTCAGTGATTGTTTTCCTGCTGCTGCTGCTGTTGTGTGTTTGGAGAAACATGAAAGGTGAGACTCTGTAAATTCTGTCTAAGACTTGATGAAGCTCTGGAGCAGTTTGACTATGAATCTACATAATAACTCTACAGTCTCCTCTCGTTTTAGCTGTAACAATAATTTCCATTTTCACAGCACACAGAAGTGTGAGCACTGATAAAAGCTCTGCTACACAGCAAACAGTCAACCAGCTTGAACCTCAGCTTTACTCCTCTCTGCTCCACGGTCAGTCTGACAATCATCACTGTCTGATCAGTAACACTCACTTTGTACGACAGATGTGATACAGAAATAAACTAATTAAGACAGAAAAAAAACCTGTTGACTTGAACATTAAGGACACTGTCAGTGACATTATTATCTTATCATCTTCCACCTGCAGCAGATTAACTGGTTTCCACTGACTCTTCAGTGCTTTAACCCTTGGTGCATCTAAGTTATGTTTAATGTCATTTTGTCATTTTATACAGATTCATAAAGAGAAGTTGATCAAAACAAGAACCACAAGACGACAACGTTCTGTTAAGACAATGCTGAGACTGTTTACGGCATTTATAAAGTTACTGTTTAACATATGAGGACGTGTTTTTAGTGGTTGTGGCCCCAGAGCCAGAAGGAGCCGGGGGTCTCTGCTGTTTCCATGGTAACAAAATAATGGCTGGCTGCAGCCCCAGCTTTGTCATTTCATGTGTCATAATGTATGTTTGCTATTTATATTGTTGAAGTGTGATTCATTATGTTTATTTGAATATAGTTTGAAACATTATTATCTTCAGCATATTGATGTTAAAGTTCATCACCTGGTGGATGGAAGTTACTTTAGGTGCTTTTTGTTTCTTTCTGTTATTTTAGCTTTGGACTATTGACAAATATATTTTAGATTTACTGGATAACGTTACGTATGTTAATGATGTTAATTGAAGCATGGCTTGTGATCTGACTGAGTGGATCTGTAAATAACCTACACACAAGCAGTGAAGTAAACACCATATAAAATATAATATGATGCAGTTTTCAAACACATTTTGAATCTATTGATATAAATACTTTCTATGTAATTCTCCTCATTCTGGTCGCTGAGTGACTAAGTGACTGGTTTTTATTTCCTCACTTTGTTTAAACCAGAAAACTCCAAAGCTCCTGCCTCAGGACGTACCAACGTTTACTAGTGACTCACTGAGCTTTTCTTTTTGTCATTAATACTTACAAGTCGACCATTTAATCTTAAATTATATGGAGACAATGAGGAGAAAGAAATTAAAGACGTCTTGTTCTCATCCAGTGTTGTGATATTTTACCTTGGTTTCTCTTGCTTGGATACTTTGTCTTTTTATCTCTGTACATTCTGTATTATTCTGTATTATTAACCATCAGCAGATAGAAGCCAACAGTGGGTTTATGGGTTATTGTATGATTTTGATGCATGTTTTTATTTTGCTGTTAACGTTATCGCTGAGCGTGTATCAGAACCATCCCTGCTTTATTCCTGCTTCAACTGTGGCTCATTTTCCACATCCAAATCTTCCATTGATGTGTGTCATTAGTGAGGCCTGGTAGCTCAGTGGGCATCGGCCAGAGAAAGGAAAGCTTCCTGGTTCCAGCCCTGCCGCTGACACTTCACACTAGCTCCCCAGGTGTGTGTGTGGCAGCCCACTGCTGGGTTAAATGCAGAGGACACGTTTCATTGTGTGACAAGTGATGAATAAAGTTTCATTATTGGGTCCAGGTCTGTGTGTGTGCACCCTGGTTGTCTTATCTTTTTCAACTAGTTCTATTCTAACATCATTCAGTGATAATGGTTTTAGCTGAATTTTGTTTATGTGTCATCATCATTCACTGTACCTGCTGTTTGTATTGCTGTATGGCAATTTTTACGGAGTATATTTACAATAAATGATGTTGACCCTCCACCTGAGATGGACTTCTTTGTGTGAGCTAATTCATTGTGGGAGAACTACATGCTCTGGCCCTCCTTAAATTCAGGACTTGTGACACTCATACAACAACAACATCCAAAATTGAAAAAACAATGGATTTCAAAAGGGTGGGAATTAATTCAAAATATAGGATAAGCACATCAGCAATATTTAGCTGTCCAGTGGAAACTGGAAATTTTGCTACTACGATATGTGTGTTTGTTTGCTAATTATCCAGTCCACATTCCAATGTACAAGGTGGCTTGAATGCATCACAAAGAGACCGTGAGTCGCCTCCACGACCAGGTGTTCCAGTGCAAACAGTTCCCTCTGGTCTCTGTGTCGTCCTTTGAGCTGAGCATGTTTGAAGCAGGACATCATCAGCCTGTTCTGTGTACTTTCATTTATTGACCTCCAATATGACAACATATAACAATACAATTGTCATTACAGGAAATAAAGACGTTTGTCACAGATGATGATCAGCAGCAATGTTATATCAGAGACGCAGACGTCCGATTAGTCAGACATGATGGAGATGGTAAACCAGTCCCCAATAAGAGCAGAGGGAGAGTGGTGAGTAGGGATGGAGGCAACATCATGTGTGTGTATGTGTCCAGTGTTCTCATAAATAGGCAGCACAAGCTTCTGATAATCAATACAAATGGTGACGTTAACAAATCAGTCAGTGACTAAGTGGCTTATGAGGATTTTATAGGAAATTATTGAGAGTGAGTCAAAATTTATTTGAAATTCAAAATGCCTTAAAAATTCAAAATGTTTTTCTTTAAGACAGTCTACATAAATTGACAAGAAATAATGTAACAATAAATGAAAGTGCTGCACGTTTTATGGAACGTAGCTTTTCAGTTTAACTTACACATTTATTAGACCTGTCTACTGTAAGTTAATGTCATCTAACACAGTATTGCATCAATAATAAATACAAAATCTCCGAACTCTAATAGAATTAACCTTGTTGCTTTAGGTGTGTAATTAATAGCAAAAATTTGTAACTTTCCTTTAAGTCTGACAGATAAACTCAGTCCTTTATGTAAATGTTAGCATGAACTACATCTCGTGACTCTTTCATTCTCAATTCAGAAGTGAAGCCTAGAAACATTTTGGTTTCATCATCATAAATAGACCAACTGTGGCTTCTACCTGTTGTTATTCTGGTCAGTTTCCTGCCTGTGACTTTAATCAGTAATGTTCATCTTTAGTTTATTTTAGGTTCAGACTCAAATAAGTTAAAATATCTCGGATCTCATTTGTGCAAGTGAATTTAGGACTGAGTATGTACGTTATCTGAGCTGTTTTGTTGCAGGTAAGAGATGAACTTTCATACATTATACAGTGTAAGAGGTTTCTTGAATTATGATTCTAGTTTCTGAAAGATGGGTTATAATGTTAAATGTATCATACAGTGAATAGTAAATGTTCTGCACTTTAAAACACTGGATAATATGAAAAGTAAATTGCAGGATCAGGATCAGCAGAATTTCCATGAGTTAATACACAACATAACATATGTAAATATGTAAACACTGGAAAATGAGACGTTGCTGTGTCTGTCTAAATGTTTCAGTTACTACATTGACAGACTTTCATTTGTCGTTTAGTCTGAGCATCGTACGTGTGTGTATGTGATGAAGTGTGAGGACGTGTTCATGATCATGGTTTGTTTTTCACTCAGCTTGGACTCACTGGGTTTATACCTGGGCTCAGTTTTCTGTGTGAACGTTGCCTGTTCTCTGTGTGTGTGTTGTGTCCTTGTACTTTGTCTCCTTCTCTCCATCCAGACAAGGTTAACCAGTCGTAGTGTGAATGTGTGTCCAACATGTCTGATGTAAGTGTTTAGGATTCTGTGTCATACGACTTCTAAACATGTAGAGTAGCAGTAACTGTGTCTAAGTGGTGCATAGAGATCACAGTGAGGTGGAAACATGCAAAGCAGTGACGGTAGATGAATGAAGCATTGACTCTACACTCAGGATCCTCAGTTCACAGCACAGTAATGTAGTGGAGACACAAAGGTGCTGAGTGTTGTTGTAGCTTTTTACTTTTAAATTTGTATATACCATTAGTACAGGAATGTACCAATAATGTTGAGATGTTCTGGTCCAAACTGAACCAGTTTTTCATGTATGTAGGAAGGTTTTCAAATAGACATGATCTAATAAAACATTACTGTAATGACCTGTATTGTCAATAAAGAACCGCAAGGGGGCGACAAACAAATCTAGTTCTACTAATGAACAAACACGTGTGTTCTGTCACTGAGTCAGGGACTTAAAGACTTAAAGAAAAGATAGGAAAAAGGGCAATGTGAATTGAGTGAATGAATGAATGGATTAGACACATCACTGTCCTGCTGCTCCTCATCTCTGGTTTGCTCCACAATCTCCCACCTGGTTAATTGGTTCTGGTCTGTATGAGACACATGCACTACTGTAACTGTTCTCCAGTTTGCTGATGTTCTACAAATGTGTTTAGTCATGTATAAACTTCCTCTTTCATGTCTGAGGTGATAGTTGTAGAAAAGTGATCATTATATTCATTCTGATCTCTTTATTGTAAGAAGCTTCATTTAGGAGACATCACTTCTGAGACTGATAATGTGTCAAAGTGTCTGCTTTCAGAATGACATCTGTGTTTATGAAGCTCAGTTATCTGACTCTGGCTCCTTCTTCACACATGTTGCTGTGAGTCACTGACTCAAACACAAAATTTAACATGTTTGTTTGGTACTGTAGTTTACAGTCTTAGGTTAAAAAAATAATGTATTAAATCATCAGATACAGGTAATATATTTTAACTATATCTTACATGACATGTTTCTGTTAGCAACACTGTTGCAATGGAAACCACACGTTTTATGTGTAAAGAGGAAGTGAAGAGTTGATGTATTTAACTAAAAACTGTCAAACACAACTAAATAAAACCTGCAGCTACGTTCAGTTCAGTGTGTGTTTACTGATGTGATACATAGGTTTTGACTTCCTTTCATCCATACTGCATGACAACAACACAACACCCACAGACACAAAAATAACAGATTATTCGTTATATTATTAAGGTTTATTAGTTCCATGTTTGCAATAATTCACATTTCATTCACATTTCATTTCTCATTTAATAGAACATCGTTGAACATTTGCTAAAAAGACAAACCAACACATTTGTGCAGTAGGAAGCGTAAACTTGTGGTCAGAGCTGTTTGAGTGAATAGAAGGGAAGAACAGAGCAGCTCTGAATCAGGTGATGATCTGTAGCTTGTGTCTTAGTGTTTGCTGTCATTCCTCCTCTACAGCGACAGTGTGTGTGGATGTGAAGATGGAGCTGACTTTGCTCTGTGTACTGTCATTATTCTGTGAGTACGTCAGCAGCTCTGACTTTATTTAACATGGTGGTTTTTATACACATGGGATGTGACCCAGCTTCATTCACAGTAAAACTGGGATGTTCTTCACAGTTTACTGTTAGTGTGGCTTAGGTTTAACAGGAAATCCTTTAACAGTCTTTAAATAACAGTAACCGAGTCTGGAAAAAACACCACCTGGATGATAAATGTCTTTATTTCTGTTTATTTCTGATCATGTTTTCATCTTCATTTCAGTGCTAAATACGAACATCTACAGAAATGATGCTGGTGAGTAATTCTCCTTCTTTTCTTCCTAGATTCATTTTTTTGTGTGTATTTCATTTGTGAACACCAGGGACCTGTCACGGAACGGCAGAGCGTGGACCCAAATGCACAGTGCAGATGCAGCAGACAGATGATATGAGTAAAAGGGTTTAATACAAAACAGTGCAGGTCATTCACGTGGAGGACCGGAGGAGGGTCAACACAAGGGTCCATTATGAGTCCACAAAAGTAGAAGCAGAGTCCAACAGAGTTCGTCCCCAAAGGCTCCATGGGACCCAGAAACCCCCTCCCAAGGAGGGTGGTGACGGAGGGAGCGTACCGACTCAGCAGCCGCTGGGCGGGAACGGCACACAGGGGCGAAAAACAGGTTCTGGGAGGCCGGTGCCGAGGTCAGCTTCCGCCAGAACCCCACAGGGAACGGCGGCTTCCTCCAGGCGGTTGACGCTCCAGGAGGCTGAGGGGTCAAGGCGGGCGGCGGCGGCAGAAACCGTGCCACCGCAGGACAGGGCGCAGAGGACCCCTCCAGAGGCAGGACCGCCAAGGTGGCCGACGACGCCAGAGGCAGCGCCACCCCCGCGGCAGGCCGCGCCAAGGGCGAGGCCACCAGTCCGGCAGACGAGACCCGACGTGGAACCAGCGACGAAGACTGATGTGGAGCCAGAGCCAGGACCAGAGACGAAGCCTGACGTGGAGACGAAGCCGGGGCCAGAGACGAGGACAGACATGGAGACGTGGCCGGAACCAGAGACGAAGCCAGGACCAGAGCCGAAGCCTGACGTGGAGCTGAAGCTGGGACCAGAGACGAAGCCGGGGCCAGAGACGAAGACAGACGTGGAGACATGGCCGGAGCCGGACCACCAGGAATTGATGCAGACGTGGCCGATGCCGACCCACCAGGAACCGATGCAGATGCGGCAGACGCCAGACCACCAGGAACCGGGGCAGACGTGGCTGGAGCCGACGTGGCCGGAACCGGACAACCGAGAACTCCAGGAGCGGTCCCTTGGCTAGCGTCCCCGAAGCCGGGAACCTCCTCCTGGAGGAGGTCGGCGGGAGCCGAAGCTGGAGCAGGCGCGTCCTCCTCCTGGAGGTCGGCGGGAACCGAAGCTGAAGCTGGTGCGACCTCCTCCTGGAGATCGGCGGGAACTGCGGCAGGAGCGACCTCCTCCTGGAGATCGTCAGGAACTGCGGCAGGAACGGCGTCCTCCGTGGAGTCGACAGGAACAGGAGCGGCGTCCTCCGTGGAGCCGACAGGAACAGGAGCGGCAACCTCCATGGAGCCGACAAGAACAGGAACGGCGTCCTCCGTGGAGCCGACAGGAACAGGAACGGCGTCCTCTGTGGAGCCGACAGGAACAGCATCCTCCGTGGGGCTGACAGGAACAGGAACGACCCCTTCAGGGCCGACGGGAACTAGAACGACCTCTTCAGGGCCGACGGGAACTGGAACGGCATCCTTACTGGAGCCGGCAGTGCTGCTCGGTCTCCTCACTGGAGCCGGCAGTGCTGCTCGCGGTCTCCTCACTGAAGCCGACAGGGGTTGGGGCGGCGTCCTCTCTGGAGCCGGCAGTGCTGCTTGCAGCTGCCGGGCTCAACGGAGTAGACGTCGGACCTGACCAGGTACGAATTGCACTGGCCACCTGGCTGGGACAAGGCCTCGACTCGACTGGGCGGGAGCCTGAACGTGACTCGACTGGGCGGGAGCCTGAACGTGACTCGACTGGGCTGGAGCCTGAACGTGACTCGACTGGGCCGGAGCCTAAACGTGACTCGACTGGGCTGGAACCTGAACGTGACATGACTGAGTTGGGCTCTGAGCGTGACATGGCTGGACTGGAACCTGAGCGTGACATGGCTGGACTGGAACCTGAGCGTGACATGGCTGGACTGGCAATAATCAAAGTAACATAAAATAAAGTCTAACACAAGGTTACAATTGATGTCTTGTAACAGTCTGCTTCGTCCTGTTGAACAGTAGCGTTAGGGGATATTTTCGTTTTTTTAAAATCTCTTTTGTCTCATTTTCTTTTGAGGTGCGTATGTCCTTTTACACTAAGTGATTCTTTTTTTGAACCCATAACCAGTTTCCCACTCATGGAAACATGAAACGCACCAAAAACCATATTTACTTTTAACTTTTAAATACTTTTAATTTTGTACGGTTGCTGTCTGGTGGTGAAGACCCAGATCGCCCCGAACCCGTCTTTCAGAGTCCCGGCGGTTTCCTGCCTTAGACTTTTTTGTGTTCCGGCCGGAACCTTTTCAAATTTCTCTTACACAGACGTCTCCGTAGAAAGGGAACCGCTCAGATCAGCAACAGAGTTCTCGGAAGTGCTCCCTCACTGTCAGGCCCCTCTAAGACCCGGGTCCCTCGTATCTCGAAAACACTTCCCTCTGTAAACGCGCTCCGTCTTTCAGAAGCTTTTTTTTTTTCTTGTCCACTCTCAGTATGGACTGCACTCAGATCTGCACACTGGTCTGTATCCTCAGTACAGATGAAAGCTCGGTTCCACGAGCCAATATTCATTTTTAAAAGTCACAGTTATGTCTTATATTTTATTATTCACATGCCACAAGCTGCTATGAACATCCAGTAAAGCAGCAGTTAATCACAATGCAGGAAAAATGAACAATACATTTAGATCTTTAGTGGAAAACTAAGACTGTAAAACACATTTATTCTTTTGTTTTGGCCAAAGTATGTTTGAGTCTGTGTATAAATGTAAAGTAATCCTTTTAATATCACTGTGTAAAGAACTTTTAGATTAGATTAGATTGTGAAATACTGTATTGAGCAGGATGTTTTGTGATTTTTCGTCAAATAAACAAAGTTTTGGTATCAACATTAAACACGTTTTGTTCTTTTATAACAGCAGAACGACCCAAAGCCAGACTGACAGCAGGTCCATCAACCATATCAGTAGAAGGCAGCGTGACACTGAGCTGCTCTGTGGACGGTTCGGATGGATGGAAATATGAGTGGTACAGACTTACATCAAACACTTATGAATATGTGATGCCAGCAGCTGATGGAGACAACAGAGAAATCAGAGTCACACAAGGAGGCGTCTACAAGTGCATAGGAAAAAGAGGAGAACCACCCGCTTACACTTATGCCAGTGATGATGTCACCATTGAGATAACTTGTGAGTTTGTTTATTGTGTTTGATGGGCTTTGTTGATGTGTTGTTTTTATTTTATTTAACATTCATGTTTGTATCAGATTCTAATTCTGTGTCTGTGAGTCTACAACTGGACTGGACTCAGGTGATCAGAGGTCAGATCACTGTTAGATGTGAGATCCAGGGAGGTGGAGACACTCAGTGGGTTTATGACTGGGAAACAACCAGTGGACAAACAATCACACAGAGAACAGACACAAAGTAGTGTATGCTTTTTCCAGTTGTCAGTTTGGTCTGAGGTCATATTTAAAAAAAGAGAGACAATAAGAAACATAAGTGATTCATGTTATAAAGCACAGAGACAGTAATAGAAAAAAAGCTTTTTCGTTAAACTGAACCTCAGAGAAACCAAAGCTAATGTCAGAGACGTTCCAGTAGAGGGCAGTGTGACGCTGAGCTGCTCTGTGACGTCATTGTCTTGTAGGAAATACAGTATTAGATGAAGCTATACATACTTTTTTGATCTCTTTTGAGGGAATCGACACTAAACAACACTAAAACAGAGGAAGATGCATCAGCGTGTTGGAGAAAACCCTTTTTTCTGCTCTTGACTAGTTCAGAGCTGCAGAGCAGGAAATAAAATGAAAGACAACTTCATTGAACTCATTTAACTTGTAACAATCTAACTTTACTGTAGATGTTTTCCAAAATGTTCAAAATGTTCCAGTTAGATCAAAAATAACTATCATGGTTTGTTTGAGACGGATGCCTGGTTTTGTGTAAAGACATTTATGATTTTTTATTTACACTTAAAGCACTTCTAACTATGTTTATGTAATGTTTTCTCTGTAAACTGAGACCAGATAAAGCCAGAGCCTCACTGACATCAGACAACACAGTCATAGCAGCAGGAGGCAGCGTGACACTGAGCTGCTCTGTGGACGGTTCTGATGGATGGAAATACGACTGGTTCAGATCAGCAGCTCTGATCAGAACAAACAGTGAATCTAGTATCAGAATCACAGATGGAGGCAACTATTACTGCAGAGGAGGAAGAGGAAACCCAGTTTACTACACAGAGAACAGTGTCTCAGTCACTGTTGAGGAAACAGGTGGAGATCATTGTAATAAATAACATTAATCCATCATTTGAAACTATTCATGGTTTATGTTTGTGTTTTTTCTACAATGTGTGAAGTTTCCAACAAGGCTGCTGTAAAAAGGCAGCATGACTGGCCTGAGATATTCAAAGGAGAGGAGATCACTCTGACATGTGAGATCCAGGCTGGAGGAGACACTGAGTGGGAATATGAATGGACCCGAGGCAACGTAAGAAGAACTCCAGATGGGAGGAAACTCTGGGTTTTCACTGCTTCTGGTTCCAGTAGTGGAGACTACAAGTGTAGGGGTCGACAGAAAACCAACAGTTATGCTGTGAAGGACAGTAACAGGTGAGTTTCATTTATTCATTGTTACATTTGTAATGATTCATTAATACACAGAGGACATGAACTTTAACAATCATTAAACATCTCAGAGGTGGTCAGCAATTACACAAATATTTACTAAATATGTTGCACTGTAGATCACAGTATTTATTTCATGGAGACTCATAATGACCCTTTAATGTATTTGTTCTAAACTGAACAGCATCTAAACCAAAGGCTGAACTGAGAAGTGATGAGACAGACATCCCAGTAGGGGGCAGTGTGACGCTGAGCTGCTCTGTGACGTCATCATCTGGTTGGAAATATTACTGGTACAGAGGAGATAAATCTTCTGAGGTCCTGATCAAACAGGATGGTGAAACCAGTGTCTCTCAGGAAGGACTGTACTGGTGCAGAGGAGGAAGAGGAAACCCAGTTTACTACACACAGTACAGTGACTCAGTGAGGATCAACAAAAATGGTGAGTGTGACAACGCAAACTGAAACGCACAATGTATATTAGAACAAAACTCAAGATAATGATTAAACCATTGACCTTTAAAATCACAAACAGTCCCAGACAAGGTGGTTGTGACTCTTCATCCCAACTGGGCTCACTGTCAGATGTTCTAGTTGCATGTTTACACACACAAAGTATGATAGATGCACTTTGCCACTTCACTTTCCTAGAGTGCTCCATTCAAAATTCTGCACCTTCTTACTGTAGACTAGTGTCCGTTGTGACACAGCTTCACCTCAGCTTCTCACTAAACACAACCCAATCTTGGTCCAAACTGGTTTTCACATACAGTACTTACTCTGACTGAATTAGTATATTATTGATCCGTTCTGTCTTTTTCTGCCAACGTATAATTACAGGTTTCAGTCCTGAAGCGCCATCATTTTCTGCCTCCTTTACTGTTGGACTGGTTGTTAGACTTTCAGTGATTGTTTTCCTGCAGCTGCTGCTGTTGTGTGTTTGGAGAAACATGAAAGGTGAGACTCTAAATTCTGTCTAACACATGATGAAGCTCTGGAGCAGTTTAAGTATAAATCTACATAATAACTCCACAGTCTCCTCTCTCGTTTTAGCTGTAACAATAATTTCCATTTTCACAGCACACAGAAGTGTGAGCACTGATAAAAGCTCTGCTACACAGCAAACAGTCAACCAGCTTGAACCTCAGCTTTACTCCTCTCTGCTCCACGGTCAGTCTGACAATCATCACTGTCATGATCAGTAAAACTCACTTTGTACGACACACACTGTTTAAAGTAAGTTTGATTCTTTTGTCCTCACTCACATGTAGGCGATGTTTGTGTCTATGAATCAGTCGAAGGCTCTGGAAACAATGATGGTGGTACAGTATAATATCTGATTAATGCAGAGATTATATGACACTAAATACTAAAACAGATGTGACTTGATGATTTCAGAGGAACCAACAGATGAACCCAGTAAAACCACAGTGCTGCTTCATAGTCAATTTCCTGACAAGATAAATACACAAAAACAATATTAAATACAATACAAATAAACTTCAAGTAATGATCTTCACAGTTTGACTTGTTGGTGCATCTAAGTTATGTTTAATGTCTATTTTTATGCTTTTACAGATGCATAAAGAGAAGTTGATAAACAACAAAAGAACCACAAGACAACGATGTTCTGTTCACAACATGCTGCTACTGTGTTACCAGCATTTATACAATTACTGTTTCATCAGAAAACGGTGTTAAAACAAGCAATATGATATGATATGATATGATATGACACATGTAGAAGATAGTAGCTGAAAGGATTCAACAGAAACCAGCTGCACCAAAAAAACAGGCAAACCTTCAGAACTTAGCTTTAATGTAGCTTTGATGTCAGGTGTCAGCTGTATAAAATATGATATGATTCAGTATCCAAACATGTGAATACATATTAATACTTTCTATGTAATTCTCCTCATTGTGGTCACTGAGTGACAGAGCCAGTAGCAGCTGTAATGCAGTGATTGTCTAATTCTCTGATGGTTTGTGTTTCTTCACTTTGTTTGTGGGTGCCCGCTCAGATGCTTGCAGCAATATACTTGAATAATGTAAAGAATGTTTAAACCACGCCTGGGCTGGCTGAGTTGGAATCATTGAGAGTATGTAATTAATTTTTGGCAGGATCATCATTTTTATGTTGGCAATTCTTCCCATAAGTGAAATGGGTAAGGACTGCCATCTTTTGAGGTTGGCTTCTATTTGTTTTATTAATGGATTGTAGTTTAGATCAATAAGCTCTGATAGCCTAGACGACAATTCAATGCCGAGGTATTTAATGTTCCCTGAATGGAGTGTGGTAGAAGAGATGTTAGTCACCTTAAGGTTAAGTGGTAGCACTTTAGATTTGGTCCAGTTAATAGAGTACTCTGAAAGTCCTGAGAATTCATCCATGAGGCTGATAGTTGTAGGAAGAGACGTCTGTGGCTCCAGGTAAAACAGTAACACATCGTCAGCATATAAACTTATTTTATGATTTACTGATTTGGTCGATATTCCAGTAATTCCTTCATGCTGTCTTATTGCTGCGGCTAGAGGTTCAATAAATATTGCAAATAGTGATGGGGAAAGTGGGCAGCCCTGTCTTGTCCCTCTATGCAGATTAAACCTTGGTGAGATCTGGTTGTTTGTTCTGACTGCAGCGTTTGCTGAGCTGTATAATATTTGGATCCAGTCTATGAAGGTTTCCCCAAAGCCGAATTTGTGCAGAGTGGCTAAAAGAAACTTCCAGTTTACTCTATCGAAAGCTTTTTCTGCATCTAAGGAGACAATGGCTGACTCTAGTTTATGGATGGTGACATAATCAATTAAGTTAATTAGTCTGTTCATATTGTTTGTTCACTGTCTACCTTTAATGAAGCCTGTTTGATCAGAGTGAATTATATATGTTTTTTTCTAATCTGTGCTTTACACACTATTTTTAGATGTACATTTATTAGTGAAATTGGTCTATAACTCGATGGGAGTGTAGGGTCTTTCCCTGGTTTTTGGAGCAGGCTTATGAAGGCAGAATTCAAATTGGTGGGTAATGAATGTTGTTGTTTAATTTCAGCGACCATTTTGTAAAAGCTGGGTGCCAGCATGGACCAGAACTCTTTATAAAATTCACTTGGGAATCCATCTGGTCCTGGAGCTTTTTTATTGGGCATCTCCTGCAGAGCTTCATGTAGTTCTGCCAAAGATAACAATGAGTCTAGAGTTGTAGATTGTTCTTCCTTTAGCTTTGGCAGTTCTAGTTTATTCAGAAACGCCTCTATGGCTGAGGTGGATGGATCTATTCGGGACATATATAACTCTTGGTAAAAGTTTTTAAAGGTATCATTTATTTCATGGGGATCACGCAATCACGCAGTGTTCCAGTGGTGTCGGACGTCACAGTGTTAAAGACAGGTCAAAGAAAACACACAACACATAAAGTCTCTAGCTCCAAAAATTTATAAAATAATTGGCCACATTCACCCCTGTCAAAGTCTGGACTTTTGTTTGCCATTTCCTGGTTTAATTTGACATCGCCTGTTTTGTTCCTGCCAGTCTTAGTTCTAGCTTTATGTTCAGTCCCGTGTCTCTCCAGCTGTAGCCTCTCAGTAGTCAGTCTCGTATTTTAGTTCGCTGTCATGCTATGCTTCCCTGCCAGATTGTTTGACCACACACCTGTGTCGACTCTACAGCGTTGCCATACTCCAGTAAAGCTGTGTTTTGATCTTAGCCTGTTGTTCACCCCGTCTTTGCTTCATCCCCGTCTGTACCTCTGCCTGGATTAACGCTTTACCGGTTCCTGATCATCGCCTGTCTGACTCTGAGTGAAACGTTGCTTGTTTCAACTGCCATTAAAGAACAGTTTATTCAAGCCTTGCCCTGAGCTGTGCATTTGGGTCCTTCGTTCCCTGCCTCCCTGCTAGTGCATGACAGGGGGTACGTTTGTTTTACAGGATAAACAAATGCATGAATATAGACATATCCAAGATCAAATTAAACAGCAGGGCTGAGAGCTACGGTACAACACTGTATAAGTGTCCTTCATGTTCATCAAGCAGAGGCGAAGATATGATATAATAGACCGTCACAGCAGCATGTAGTTAGCATTATAGCCAACCCTGGGCTTTTCCATTAGTTATAAACATCACATCAGTACCACTCACACTAATTTGACACCTCAAATCACATCTCACAAGTGCCCCCTACATTATGACACTATTTGCAGTCAAAAAGACTTTGTGGTTGCAGAGTTCTAGAAGTTCACTAGTTTATCAGATGCAGAAATAGAACAGTAGTATTGTGACGACCACGGGGTCGGTCTCTTGCCATGCGCAGTCAAATCGCTGGCCTACAGTAGCTAACCTCTGCAGCTACGATAATTATCCAAAGCTATTTATCAAGAGTCAGCAACAGAGTCAGCAACAACAGTACAACCAGAGCAGGAGCTTGGTAGGTGCAGCCAGGGGCCTGAGGGTGTCTGGTTTGGGGACCACAAAATTGTCTGGCTTCATGATGTTGTCCTTTTGACTTCATCCGGCCAGCACCTCCAGCGTGCACTGGGGCCTATTGCAGCTGAGTGTGAAGCGGCTGGGATGAGAATCAGTTCCTCCAAATCTGAGACCATGGTTCTCGACTGGAAAAAGGTGGGCTGCTCTGTCCAGGTTGGAGGAGAGTTCCTGCCCCAAGTGGAGGAGTTCAAGTATCTTGGGCTCTTGTTCACGAGTGAGGGAAGGAAGGCGATTTACAGATGGATCGGTGCGGCGGCTGCAGTAATGCGGGGCCTGTTGCATGCAAATTGTATTTGCTTCTTCTTTACGTTTTCAGTCCTTTGTTTCCCCCTGGATCTGTGGGACAAATATGAAACCAAAGTGAAACTATAGAAATGGGACCAAACCAAAGAGTAACACATTTACATCATAGAACAATTAGAAAGCAAACTTACCCATTTTCTCAGAGCACAGGTAGGTCATATTAACTAGGGTGAATGCTCCTGTTAAAACTATTAGTTTGATCCAAACAACTCTCTGCTGTGGTTTGTCCTGTTTTGTACCTGGTTCACGGCATGAACAAATGAACACATGATGTAAGCCAGGTCTTAAAGTGAGGGGTCAAAATAGCAGGAACATCTGCATCAGGGTAATAAATGTAAAAACAAGCTAGTCTGACTGTAATTATATTTAATGATCAGACAAACGTGACGGCTCATATTCATGTGTATGAAGTGTGACACTACTCTCGTGATTTGCGGAGGTGATGCAGTTGCGCAAATGTTAAACTGGTGTTTCTATCATACGTCAAGGTAGCATGTTAGCCGACAGGCTATTAGCAATGCCATGCTATGTTCTGATGCAGCTGGAGTCGAGGTGCATGAGTCCATGTGATCGTTTATCAGACTACAATAAACACGTTTGCTTTACGTGAGCACGTTTACTTGCTCAATGCAATAAAACAGCAAGTGAATTCTGTGCCGGTCCAGAGACCGGATGAATAGAGGGGTTTCGTCAGGAAGAACATCTGGCCTAAAACCTTACCAAAACAAGTGTGCAAAGCATTGGCTGTGAAGTCCCCTTAATATATGTAATGCAGTTGTTAAACAGTGCTAGGATTTGGGATGTGGTATCGTGATGCTTCCTGATGATGATGTTTAAGGCAGTTTTCAATCATTTCAACACCCATTCACAAGGCTAAAATCTCTCATTCATGTCACCGATCCAAAGACTCAGGCAGAAAGCTTGGTCTGAGAAATTGTGTTCATTTAGTTTGCACCATACAATAACAAGTTTTAAACAAGTACAAAAATTATTATTTGCAGGTTTTAAATTGTGAGATCACTCACCAATGGTCATTATCTCCCATTTCCTCTTGTTCTCATCATAATTTGCAGCCAAATCACACCTATACCTCCCAGAGTCTTTAGCGGTGACTGTGGACACATGAAGCCTGATTTGTCCCTGTCTCAGAGCATCTTTGTCCAAATGGACCTGTCCTGAAAACTGCTGATGCTGAGAATCTGACAACTCAACGCCTGTTTTCAGTTCATGTATAATCTTAAGGGAATTTGACTCAAAAACACAAATTAGGTTTGCCTGAGACAAGTCAGTTGTGTTCTGACTGTCCCATCTGAAGGTTATGTTGCTCTGCTCTTCTGTCTGGTAGAGGTTTGAAGTCAAGACTGCTCTAAACGTTCCTTTGGAGGAAAGAAAGTCACAACAGATCTGAAGTTAAAGGTTCACAAACATGCTTTTTTTCCACACTGACCACACTGCTCATCTCAAAGTGTTTATCTTCAGCCTTGTGGTAGAAAACCCTTTTTTAGGAGTCTGTTGTCATGAAGTTGTTTGACACACCTCTTTGCAGAAGCGCAGGTCACAGCATCCAGCTTGTTGTTGTTTCGCTAACAGCCCGTTAACGGCCAATTAACAGCCACACCGGGCGGCTGGCAGTGAATGGACCTCATCATTCTAGCTGTAGAGTGTGACGCTGTAGAGCATCAGAGTCCACACAGCATCTTGTAACACAACAGCAGCAGCTTAGCTCTATGTGTTGTGGGAGCAATTGCTGTCTGTGATAGATGCTATGCTGCAGCTGCACTCTGTCCACTTGTGTGCGTTGGAAATACTGTTTTTGTATTTTGTGTTTGTCTGTGCAGGACCGGAGGTGGTTCTGAGCGGTTGGTTTTGTAGTAGATGTAGATGTAGTAAAGTGTGGAACTATGACACAAATCATGCTTAGGTATTATAGAATGTAATAAAATACCTTTATTGTCCTGCGATGGGGAAATTGCCATGTTGCAACAGCACAAAGACATATAGACATATAGACAGAAGAAATAACACAATGATAATTACAAGAAATTAGAACGCCACAGGTTATCAACTTTATGTACACAATGAGGTAAGGTAAGGTTTCATAGAGCTGTGAGGTGGTGGGGTAAAGTAATGGGCTGGAGCTGTGAAGGGCTGAGGGAGTGGGGCATTGTCCAGGTGTTTGGGAGAGAGGATGCAGCAGCGTAGGGGGAGGAGGGGGTGACTTATCAAAACTACAGAAGTGCAAATTTAGGTCGTTGGCCCACTGTCGGTTCCCCTCTCTTTGAGTGTGGGGTTCTTTGCAGCCTGAGATGGTCTTTAGGCTCCTCCACACCCCACTGACGTCTTGCTGTTGTAGCTGCTCTTCCATCTTCCTCCTGTAGCTGGTTTTCCCCTCTCTAATCTTCCTCCTCAGCTTTTTCTGTACAGTCCTTAGCTCCTCCTTGTTCCCTGATCTGAAGGCCCTCTTCTTCTCCTTCAGCAGAGCCTTAATATCAGGGGTGATCCACGGCTTGTTGTTAGGAAAACACCGCACCTTCTAGGAGGGTACAGTGGTTTCATAACAGAAGTTAATATAGTCCGTGATGCAGTCTGTGATTGCATTGATGTCCTCCCCATGTGGATCACAGAGCTCAGTCCACACAGTGGTACTGAAGCAGTATCTCAGGGCAGACTCACACTCAGGAGACCACATCTCACAACAGGCTGCCGGTGCACGATAGGTTTATAAACAGGCTTCAGATGAATGATGTTGTGATCAGCTCTCCCCAGGGGAGGGAGACTGGGGGATGAAGAATATGCTTCCTGAGTGTTAGCATTAAACAAGTCCAGTCTTCTGTCATCTCTGGTGTGGCAGGTGACATACTGTGTGTATGTTGGTAGGACAGATGAGGGAGATGCGTGGTTGAAGTCACCAGAGATGAGGAGGAGGGGCTGTGGGTGCTGTGTCTGCAGCTGCTGCTGGTAGCAGGCAGCGTGTCGCAGGCTGTGTCTGCATTAGCAGAGGGGGGCACGTGCGCCACTATCAAGATGACGTGCGTAAACTCCCGTGGCAGATAGTATGGCCGCGTGCTAACTGCTAAAAGTTCAAAGTCCCTGCAGCACAGCTGCTCCTTAACGACTCAATGTCCAGGTTTGCACCAGCGCACACTAATGAACACAGCCAGGCCTCCTCCTTTCCTCCTTCCACAGTCCGCTGTTCTGTCCGCACGCAGCAGGTGAAAGTCGTCCAGAGCAACAGCCGAGTGATGGATCTGAGGGCTCAGCCACGTCTCCATGAACAGCATGACGCTGCTCTCTTTATATTCGCGCTGATGTCTCGTGAGCGCGACGGGATCGTCCGTTTTGTTGGGCATCGATCTAACGTTCCCCACGATCACGCAGGGGAGGACAGGTCTGAAGCGGCGGCTCTTCTCTTCTATATCTATATAATTGTCCTGTATTGACCTGTATTGTCAATACGCGACCACAAGGGGGCGACATATATGAACAAACGCGCGTTCTCTGTCACATAAAATCATGTCATCACATATTGATTCCATGAACATGAATTTGAACATGAATCGTAAAATTTCAACTTTTTTCATGTGTTAAGTAGCAAAGTGGCAGCGTGAAATCTGAGGGAAATGAATTGTCTCAGTGCTGTCAAAACGAAAAAACTGATCCTAGTAGAGTACAGTAGAAACTGATGGTAAATATTTAAGTTTATTTTTGCTGCAACTGATTCAATCTGTTTGTTAGAATTAAATAGGACAATAATCTAGTCTGTGCTGGTGACAAGACACTGGTGATACTAGTGAGGTGCAGTAGTGGCGTCAGAATAATGAGGAAGTGCATCGCGTGCAAGCGTCTGCATAAAGTCTGAGTGCGACATGTTACAGTATGTGAATGAATTAGACACATCACTGTCCTGCTGCTCCTCACCTCTGGTTTGCTCCACAATCTCCCACCTGGTTAATTGGTTCTGGTCTGTATGAGACACACACACTAACTGTTCTCCAGGTTGCTAATGTTCTACAAATGTGTTTAGTCATGTATAAACTTCCTCTTTCATGTCTGATGTGATAATTGTAGAAATGTGATCATTATATTCATTCTGATCTCTTTATTGTATGAAGCTTCATTTAGGAGGCATCACTTCTTTGAAGGACTGATAATGTGTCAAAGTGTGTGCTTTCAGAATGACATGTGTGTTTATGAAGCTCAGTTATCTGACTCTGGCTCCTTCTTCACACACGTCTTCACTGCGAGTCACTGACTCAAACACAAAAAATGTTGTCATCAGACAATATATTTTAACTATATCTTACATGACATGTTTCTGTTAGCAACACTTTTGCAATGGAAACCACTCGTTTTATGTGTAAAGAGAAAGTGAAGAGTTGATGTATTTAACTTAATTCAATTTATGATTCAATGCAGTTTTATTTATATAGCGCCAAATCACAAAAAAGTTATCTCAAGGCACTTTACAAAGTAAGGTTTAGGACCTTATACAACTAAACCCAACAGATCCCACATACAGCTAGCCTTTCTTAAAAACACAACTAAATATGTGTTTACTGATGCAATACATAGGTATGAACATTTGCTAAAAAGACAAACTAACACATTCGTGCAGCAGGAAGCGTAAACTTGTGGTCAGAGCTGTTTGAGTGAATAGGAAGGAAGAACAGAGCAGCTCTGAATCAGGTGATGATCTGTAGCTTGTGTCTTAGTGTTTGCTGTCATTCCTCTACAGCGACAGTGTGTGTGGATGTGAAGATGGAGCTGACTTTGCTCTGTGTACTGTCATTATTCTGTGAGTACGTCAGCAGCTCTGACTTTATTTAACATGGTGGTTTTTATACAAATGGGATGTGTATAAATCATGGGATCATGTTTTCATCTTCGTTACAGTGCTAAATACGAAAATCTACGGAAATGATGGTGGTGAGTAATTGTCCTTCTTTTCTAGTCTTTTGTGTGTATTTCATGTGTGAACACCAGAGACCAGGTTACTGCTTATATGTTTAAATTATAACATGACAGAGTCTCATGTTGGTGTTCTTTTCCTGAATCTTTGTTCACATTACAAACTGCTGCAGTTGTGAAGGATGTGACAAACAAATAAGCTTCAGCTGAATTAAACAGTTCACTGAATGTGACCAAACATGAGTCTAATCAGTAGTTATTGAAAGTGAAGTAATCATGCTTGAATAGAGTTTTAATGTGATGGTTGCTGACGTTGTTGTTCAGACATTCCGTCTGAAAATTTTAAGTTTTAAATCTAAATAATACATGTAGGTGACAAATGAACAACATGAAAACATGTCATGAAGTGATTTTAATTCATATTGTACACATTTGTCTTTTTTTTGTTTACCAAACATTTAGTTGTTGTTCTGTCCAGTTTCTTTTAGACGCTTGTCTTCACAGAGTCAGTCTCCTGTGCAGCGTTCACATTAGATGTTACTGTAGCTCTGTGTAAAGTAATGGTTCTGACTGTGTCTGGCTGCAGCAGGAACTACTTTATTTTCTTCTTACTTCTGTCTAATCGCTTCACACGTTTCTACAGATTGACAGGATTTATTTGTGATACACAGCAACGACAACTTAAAAAACAACAGAAGCCCTGTATTTAACTTATAAACATGAAGCGAAGCTAAGACCCAACACATATTAGGTTTTTTGTTGAAATAAAAAGAGATGTCAACATACAAACAAACTAATCAAACTAAAAGCTTCTCTTACTCTAGTTGTTCTTACTGTGTGTTTGTCATGAACAGTTTCCTATAAAGTCTCTGTGACCAAACAACCCAGCTGGACTCAGACGTTCAGTGGTGAGAGCATCACTCTCACATGTGAGGTCCATGGAGGTGGAGACGCTCAGTGGGAGTATGAATGGAGAACAAGCAGCTCAAACCAACCTGCTGATAAAACTGGTAAAGTGTTGATGATCAGAGCTGATGTGTCTCACAGTGGAGACTACTACTGCATGGGCAGAAGAAACCATGAGTCAACACAGTGGAGTAATGTCATCACACTGAGAGTAACATGTAAGTTGACTTGTTTTATTATTAAACACATTGTTAATGTTCACCTGAATCTTTAAAAGTCTCAACCATTCAACACAAAAACTTAACTATTTGACTGAAGGGGATGATTATTAAACTATCACGCTCCTGTGCAGTGTCTTCATCAGATTCGTAGTTCGTGTTAGAGAATTGTTTGCATTTGTCTCTAATGAGATGAAGAACTATTAAAACAGAAACAGCTACAGTTGTCTAGCAGTCAGTGAGGCGGCTGAGTGAAATAAATGATACCGACCGTGTTAATAATGTCAATGTGTGTTTTCACAAAGTTTCAAAGCAGCCAATCACAAAGCTTTAAATCCTGTCTTTATGGAGACACACATACGTGAGCACCACCAAAACTTAGCAGTGTCATGTCTCAGCTTTGATCACCACTGTGTTGGTTTGCTGTTTCCGGTTTTATTTTGTCATGTTTCCTGGTTTTGTTCTGTTTCCGCTTAAGTTTCGAGCCACGTCTCCTCTCAGCTGTTTCCGTTTCATTAATCTATTCTTTGTATTTAATTACCAGCCCTTACCTTAGTTCTCTGCCAGATTGTACCGTGTACTCACTTCTATCCAGCGTTTATCCTCAGTTCCAGCCCGTGTAAGAACCTGTTCCATTGTTCCCTGTTGGTACCGTTGCCTGTGTTTTGGATCTTCCATTGTTGACCATTGCCTGCCTGACCCTGAGTTTTGCCTGCTGTTTTGTGGATTATTACCTTTAAACGGATATTAAAGTTAGTCCTGTCGCTGGCTGTGCATGTGGCTCCTGCACCGTGTTCACTTCCTGACAAGACGTTTTGAGTGAATTTAACGTATAGTTGCTCAGGTTTGGAACTGCTACTCAGTTTTACTGTAGGAATATTCTACTCCAAATTAGTACAGTGAACTTGAATTTAACAGTAACGATAGAAAACTTGAGTACACTGTGTTGGTATTTTTGATTAGACATGATGTCCAGGCTTGCAGTGCACTCACTACCTCGGCCGTGTGCATGTTGGAGCCTGTCCCAGCCTACAATCAGTTCATCACAGGGAAAATAAATGAAGTATTTTAAAAGTCACAGTTACGTCATATATTTTATTATTCACATGCTACAAGCTGCTATGAACATCCAGTAAAGCAGCAGTTAGTCACAATGCAGGAAAAATGAACAATACATTTAAATTTTAGTAGAAAACTAAGACTGTAAAACAGATTTATTCTTTTGTTTTGGCCAAATTATGTTTGAATCTGTGTGTAAATGTAAACTAATCATTTTAACCTCACTGTGTAAAGAGCTTTTAGATTAGATTAGATTGTGACATACTGTATTGAGCAGGATGTTTTAGTGTGCATGTTATTCACATAAAATTGATTTGTGATTTTTCGTGAAATAAACAAACAAAGGTTTGGTAACATAGAACACGTTTTGTTCTTTTATAACAGCACAAAACCCCAAAGCCAGACTGACAGCAGGTCCATCAACCATATCAG
This sequence comes from Betta splendens, assembly GCF_900634795.4. NCBI lineage: Eukaryota > Metazoa > Chordata > Actinopteri > Anabantiformes > Osphronemidae > Betta > Betta splendens. The sequence continues at coordinate 20,623,319 of NC_040882.2, read as the reverse complement.
CAGGAGGCAGCATGACACTGAGCTGCTCTGTGGACGGTTCTGATGGATGGAAATATATCTGGTACAGATGGACGTCAAACACTAATGTGACACCAGCAGCTGATGGAGACAACAGAGAAATCAGAGTCACACAAGGAGGAAAATACACATGCGTAGGAAGAAGAGGAGAACCAGCTTTCTACACTCAATACAGTGAATATGTCACCATTGAGATAACTTGTGAGTTTGTTTATTGTGTCTGATGGGTTTTTTTATGTGTTGTTTTTATTTTATTTAACATTTGTGTTTGTAACAGATTCTAATTCTGTGTCTGTGAGTCTACAACTGGACTGGACTCAGGTGATCAGAGGTCAGATCACTGTTAGATGTGAGATCCAGGGAGGTAGAGACACTCAGTGGGTTTATGACTGGGAAACAACCAGTGGACAAACAATCACACAGAGAACAGACACTAATTACTGGACAGTGTCTGCGTTCAGCAGTGGAGGCTACAGGTGCAGAGGAACAAACAGACAGGACCCATATTCTTCAACACGGTGGAGTGTGAAGAGTTCGTGCTTTAACTCACGTACAAAGTCAATAATTATTGTGTGTCTTCTTATCTACGTCAGCCAGCGCTTCTAAACGTTGCACGAACAGAACCAATGAATGGCCTCACATCATCCTTAAATCTGCTCCGGGACCGTAGTGCAGGTCCGGTTAGCACCATGTTATCAGCCACGTCCTCATGTTGCTAACAGCGGCAGATCCACGCGTCACAAACAGTGTGGCTCCTGGCGTCCAGTGTCTGCAGCGTCTCACGTGGCTAGCTTGCTAGCTCAGCTAGCTAGCTCTTAGCTCACTCTTATCCTACACCCGACAGTCTGCTGTGGCTGATGATGAAAGGGACCACACACACACCAACAGACCCAAACCTCTCATTCACCTCGTTAACGCCGCCTGTCGCAGAGCTGGAGACTTTTTTAGAGATCCACACACATGAATGGAGTGAGGGCTGCGCTGATGTTCACGTGGCCTCTGCTCTAGCGCCATCTTCTGACCAGTTCCAGTCATTGTCCTGACAAATGTTCACAGTAGAAAACAGCACTCAGTCAAATTAACATTTATAACTCAGAACTCAGAAAGAACCAAGAACTCAGAAAACGGATTAGGGTCTGTTTTAACTGATGTTTTATCCTATGAACTGAGTTAAAACTTACTGCTCTCAGTTACTTTTACTACATGCTGTTTCCTGCACATCCATTCTTAAGTCTTTACATAATAAATAACATTATTCTATCACCTCAAACTATTCATGGTTTATGTTTGTGTTTTTCTACAATGTGTGAAGTTTCCAACAAGGCTGCTGTAAAAAGGCAGCATGACTGGCCTGAGATATTCAAAGGAGAGGAGATCACTCTGACATGTGAGATCCAGGCTGGAGGAGACACTGAGTGGGAATATGAATGGACCCGAGGCAACGTAAGAAGAACTGCAGATGGGAGTAAACTCTGGGTTTTCACTGCTTCTGATTCTAGTAGTGGAGACTACAAGTGTAGGGGTCGACAGAAAACCAACAGTTATTCCTTCACAGCATGGAGTGATCCTCTACATTTGACAGTAACAGGTGAGTTTCATTCATTCATTGTTACATTTGTAATGATTCATTAGTACATGCAAGACATGGACAGAACTCATTGAACTTTTCAGAGCTGGTCAGAAAAATCAGTCATAGTACAAATAAACTGGCATTTACAATTACACAAATATTTACTAAATATGTCGCACTGTAGATCACAGTATTTATTTCATGGAGACTCATAATGACCCTTTAATGTAATTGTTCTAAACTGAACAGCGTCTGAACCAAAGGCTGAACTGAGAAGTGATAAGACAGACATCCCAGTAGGGGGCAGTGTGACGCTGAGCTGCTCTGTGACGTCATCATTTGGTTGGAAATATTACTGGTACAGAGGAGATAAATCCTCTGAGGTCCTGATCACACAACATGGTGAAACCAGTGTCTCTCAGGAAGGACTGTACTGGTGCAGAGGAGGAAGAGGAAAACCAGTTTACTACACACAGTACAGTGACTCAATGAGGATCAACAAAAATGGTGAGTGTGACAACACAAACTGAAACGCACGTAGATTAGAGAAAAAAATCAAAATACTGAATAAACCATTGAACTTTAAAATCACAAACAGTCCCAAACAAGGTGGTCGTGACTCTTCATCCCAACTGGACTCAGTTGTTCAGTGGAGAGAAGATCACTGTCAGATGTGAGATTGAGGACAGAGGAGACACTGAGTGGGAATATGAATGGAAAACACCCAGAACAACAAACACACAACAGAATGAAGTCAACATCAGCTCAGCTTCTTCATCCCACAGTGGAAACTACAGATGTAGAGGCAGAATGAGAAACGCTCAGCATAACACAACAGAGTGGAGTCAATCCATCAGACTGACAGTTGTCAGAGACTCGGGCAGGCGGCGAACCCACATGCACAGCACAGAGGCAGGATTACGATCAGAAAGGTTTATTCTTCAGGCACGGTCAGACGGTCCAGGTCATACACGAAATGGCTCGACAAAAGTACAGGCAGGGAACAGGCAAAAACTCACGGTCAGTAGATACTCCAGGGTCAGGCAGGATACATGGTGCAAACAGGAATAAACACGAAAAACACGAACACGCAGGGAACTCAGGAGACTAGGGACGCTCAACTCACAAGAAACACGAACACTCAGGGAACTCGAATACGACAATCTGGCAGGGAACTAAGGACACAGGTGGTGGTTAAATACACAGTGACTTGATGACTAACAGAGTGCAGGTGTGGGTAATGAGCAGGGACAGCTGTGACAAGACAAGAAACCGGAAGTAAAGCTAAAACAGGAACAGAAACCAGGAGACTACCAAAATAAAACAGGAAACAACTAGAACACAAAGCCAGATCATGACAGTACCCCCCCCCCCTATGGCGCCTTCCACGGCGCCTACGGAAGCCCCCCCCCCAAACCAGGGCGGGCGGAGGGTGGTCCCAGGCGGAGGGACCGAATCCCTACCCCTCAAGGTACATGAGCAGGGTGGGTGGAGGGAGGACCGGGGGAGGGCCAAAACAATAGTCCACAACAAAGTCCACGAACAGGGAAGACACGAAGTTCAGGGATTCCCTCACGGAGGGTGATGGCGTGGCGAGACCCAGCCCAGCAGCCGCTGAGCCAGGATGGCACTCTTAGTGCCCTTGAGCTGGGACGATGTCCCCGGGGACCACCCCGCATGGCAGCGGCCTCCAGGCGGACGCTGATCCAGGCGGTTGAGGAGTCGAGGCGGACGGCGCCGCAGGAGGCAGCGCCATCCCAGCAGCAGGATGCGCCGAGGGCGAGGCCACCAGTCCGGCAGCAAAGGCAGAGACGAGGCAGGAACCAGCGGCGTCCTCCTTGGACCACCGCGACGAGAGGCAGGAACCGAAGCAGATGCGGCCGGAGCCGGACCGCCAGGGACCGATGCAGATGCGGCCGGAGCCGGACCGCCAGGAACCGATGCAGATGCGGCCGGAGCCGGACCGCCAGGAACCGATGCAGATGCGGCCGGAGCCGGGCCGCCAGGAACCGATGCAGATGCGGCCGGAGCCGGGCCGCCAGGAACCGATGCAGATGCGGCCGGAGCCGGGCCGCCAGGAACCGATGCTGGTGCGGCCGGAGCCGGGACGGGAGCGGCCCCCTCCTGGAGGTCGGCAGGAGCTACGACGGGAGCGACCCCCTCCTGGAGGTCGGCAGGAGCTACGACGGGAGCGACCCCCTCCTGGAGGTCGGCAGGAGCTACGACGGGAGCGACCCCCTCCTGGAGGTCGGCAGGAACTACGACGGGAGCGACCCCCTCCTGGAGGCCGGCGGGCGCTGCGGCTCCACGGGTGACGGGGACTGGAACGACCGCTACAGGGCCGACAGGAACGGGGACTGGAACGACCGCTACAGGGCCGACAGGAACGGGGACTGGAACGACCGCTACAGGGCCGACAGGAACGGGGACTGGAACGACCGCTACAGGGTCGACAGGAACGGGGACTGGAACGACCGCTACAGGGTCGACAGGAACGGGGACTGGAACGACCGCTACAGGGTCGACAGGAACGGGGTCAAAGACAGGGGTGACCTCTGCTTGGCCTACGGGAACGCCCTCTACTTGGCCTACGGGAACGCCCTCAACTTGGCCTTCGGGAACGCCCTCAACTTGGCCTTCGGGAACGCCCTCAACTTGGCCTACGGGAACGCCCTCAACTTGGCCTACGGGAACGCCCTCAACTTGGCCTACGGGAACGCCCTCAACTTGGCCTACGGGAACGCCCTCAACCTGGCCTTCGGGAACGCCCTCAACTTGGTCGACAGGGACAGGAACTGGAACGACCTCAACTTGGTCGACAGGGACAGGAACTGGAACGACCTCAACTTGGTCGACAGGGACAGGAACTGGAACGACCTCAACTTGGTCGACAGGGACAGGAACTGGAACGACCTCAACTTGGTCGACAGGGACGGGGACAGGAACGACCTCAACATGGCCGACAGGAACTGGAACGACCTCAACATGGCCGACAGGAACAGGAACGACCTCAACATGGCCGACAGGAACTGGAACGACCTCAACATGGCCGACAGGAACTGGAACGACCTCAACATGGCCGACAGGAACTGGAACGACCTCAACATGGCCGACAGGAACTGGAACGACCTCAACATGGCCGACAGGAACTGGAACGACCTCAACATGGCCGACAGGAACTGGAACGACCTCAACATGGCCGACAGGAACTGGAACGACCTCAACATGGCCGACAGGAACTGGAACGACCTCAACATGGCCGACAGGGACAGGAACGACCTCAACATGGCCGACAGGGACAGGAACGACCTTTAACGGATCGACAGGAACTGGAACGACCGCAACATGGCCGACAGGGACTGGAGCGACCGCAACATGGCCGACAGGGACTGGAGCGACCGCAACATGGCCGACAGGGACTGGAGCGACCGCAACATGGCCGACAGGAACTAGAACGGCGTCCTCCTCTGAGGAGCCGACAGGAACTGGAACTAGAACGGCCTCAATATGGCCGACGGGAACAGGGACGGCGTCCTCCTCTGAGGAGCCGACAGGAACTAGAACGGCCGCAACATGGCCGACAGGGACTGGAGCGGCGTCCCCTCCGGAGCTGGCATGACAGCTTACAGCTGCCGAGCTCGACGGGGGAGACGTCGGGCCTGATTGGGTGGGGTTAACAGTCGTCAGACGGACAGCGCCCTCTGACGGGGACAAGGACGGAACTGGGGTCAGGGCAACACACGACTGATCTGGGGTCTGGGCAACACACGGCTGATCAGGGGTCTGGGCAACACACGGCTGATCAGGGGTCTGGGCAACACACGGCTGATCAGGGGTCTGGGCAACACACGGCTGATCTGGGGTCTGGGCAACACACGGCTGATCTGGGGTCTGGGCAACACACGGCTGATCTGGGGTCTGGGCAACACACGGCTGATCTGGGGTCTGGGCAGCGCGCGGCTGATCTGGGGTCTGGGCAGCGCGCGGCTGACTTGGAAACTGAGCAGCGCGCGGCTGACTTGGAAACTGGGCAGCGCGCGGCTGACTTGGAAACTGGGCAGCGCGCGGCTGACTTGGAAACTGGGCAGCGCGCGGCTGACTTGGAAACTGAGCAGCGCGCGGCTGACTTGAAACTGAGCCCTGACTTGGAAACTGGGCAGCGCGCGGCTGACTTGGAGGCTGAGCAGCGCGCAGCTGAACTGGAGACTGAGCAGCGCGCGGCTGAACTGGAGACTGAGCAGCGCGCGGCTGACTTGGAGGCTGAGCAGCGCGCGGCTGACTTGGAGGCTGAGCAGCGCGCGGCTGACTTGGAGGCTGAGCGGCGCGCGGCTGAACTGGAGGCTGAGCAGCGCGCGGCGGAACTGGAGACTGAGGGCCGCGTGAGAGCAGGAAATCCTCCCAGGGAAATAACCATGGAGCTGGGCAGGTTGGTGTAGGCACGACGATCCGACGGGGCGGGGAGGAGGAAACCGAAACCATAGGCGGTGCGACTGGCGCTGGCGTGGTACAGAGCGTGTCGCTTAATTCATCAAACTTCGCGCATAGTCGCTCGTAGAGGCGATGAACGCTGGGGTGATCTAACGCGGTGTCATCGTCCTCCAGCGTCACTATTGCCACCTCTACGGCGCTGCGCTGATCCTCCGAGTTACTAGCCCGTCGGTAATCCTCCGCAAGGATCTCGAAATACTTATGTAGGTCGCTGGGTAGCTCGGCGCAGGTAAACTCCATACTTCCGTGGGAGAGTTATATTCGCCGTAAAAAAAACAAGGAAAAACAGTCACTGACCTGACCGGAGGCTAAGTGCTGGCTGGGTCCAAGTTTGGCCAGATTGTTCTGTCAGAGACTCGGGCAGGCGGCGAACCCACATGCACAGCACAGAGGCAGGATTACGATCAGAAAGGTTTATTCTTCAGGCACGGTCAGACGGTCCAGGTCATACACGAAATGGCTCGACAAAAGTACAGGCAGGGAACAGGCAAAAACTCACGGTCAGTAGATACTCCAGGGTCAGGCAGGATACATGGTGCAAACAGGAATAAACACGAAAAACACGAACACGCAGGGAACTCAGGAGACTAGGGACGCTCAACTCACAAGAAACACGAACACTCAGGGAACTCGAATACGACAATCTGGCAGGGAACTAAGGACACAGGTGGTGGTTAAATACACAGTGACTTGATGACTAACAGAGTGCAGGTGTGGGTAATGAGCAGGGACAGCTGTGACAAGACAAGAAACCGGAAGTAAAGCTAAAACAGGAACAGAAACCAGGAGACTACCAAAATAAAACAGGAAACAACTAGAAACACAAAGCCAGATCATGACAACAGTCAGTGACAGTACGTTTTACTGTGATATACAAATATTAACACCTAATTAAACATACATCCCCATTTGTTTAAGGTGATTTGTTTCCTCTCCATCAGATAAAGCCCAGTGTGGCCTCACAGCGTCTCCATCTTGGCTGAGTCCTGGGGCCTCAGTAGCTCTGAGCTGTGAGGTTGAGCCTCCATCTGCAGGATGGAGGTTCTACTGGTACCAGACTGTTCCTGATGGCTCACACAGCTCCTACAGATATGAGCTGCTACCTGGTAGTGAGCATGGGACTGAACAGGGCTCCTACATGCTTGATGGACACACACACACAGCAGGATATGTGTGTAGAGCTGCAAGAGGAGAACCAGTGTATTACACTGACTACAGCAAAGCAGCATTCGTCTGGTCTGGAGGTCAGTTTGTTTGGACTCTTGCTTCTTTCTACCAACGTTTGCTGAAGGAACCGTGTGGATTTGTTTCTTAAACTTCCACTGTTAATTGTTGTTAAATGTGTTGTTCAGATGTTGATCCGTCAGCGTCTCTCACAGTGAGTCCTGACACAGTTCAACACTTCACCCGTGACTCTGTGTCACTGAGCTGTGAGGGAAACTCTACTGAGTGGAGAGTCAGGAGGTTTCCTGAAGGAGGCTTCCTGTCATCCTGCTCCAACTGGACAACATCTGGATCCAGATGTGACATCGACACATCACAGTCTGGTTCTGCAGTGTTCTGGTGTGAGTCTGGATCAGGACACTTCAGTAACTCAGTCAACATCACTATTCATGGTGAGTTTGATTGTTTTCATTCATTTAAAGCATTGGTAACATCTTCTGTATTATGTGGTTTAATATTATATTTGATAATAGTTTTCTTCTTCTGCTCCACTGAATCTTCCTGTGACTGTCGTCCAGATGCAGGTTTGATCCTGATGAGTCCTGTCCGTCCTGTGACTGAGGGACTCTCTGTGAGTCTGAGCTGTAAGTTGAAGACAGGACAAAAAGCTTCCAGTGTGTTTTTCTATCACAATGAGCAACTGATCCAAAACGACAGCAGAGTAGAGCTGAACATCTCTGCAGTGTCAAAGTCACATGAAGGTTTCTACAAGTGTTGGTACCAAGGAACAGAGTCTCCACAGAGCTGGATGGCAGTGAACGGTGAGGCTGAAATAACACGTTTGGATGTTTGTTAAATCAGTTTCTGTCTAAGGAAGAATATACTATAATCATACATTGCACGATGTATGGTACACTACATGTGTGTATTCTTTCGACATATTTTATACACTTGTGCATTTATTCAATATTTATTATTCATCAAAGCTTCGAAGTCAAGCAATGGACATATTCCTGTGATGTTGGTTGTTGGACTGGTTTGTGGAGTCATTCTGCTTCTTCTTCTTCTGCTCCTTTCATGTCGTTTCAGACGGTCCAAGGGTGAGATGATCTTCTTTTCTTACTGGAATAACTGTAGCAGGGTTTGAGTTAACAACAGTGTAATCATGTTTTTTTTTACCTACAGGTTCATGTTACATCAGGTCAGGTCACTGTCTCCTCATCCTAATTTACCAGCAGGCCTCTAAACCTCTGTATTAACTGTGTATTTCTCTTCAGGCCAACTCAGTCAGGAACCGTATGGACCTCCAACACCACCCCCAGTGTCAGCCAGAATCAAAACCAACGTAATGACTGTTCTTCTCATTTAGACTGATAATGATGTTGGAACCTGTTTTATAAAGCAATGTGCTCTTTAGCCATTTGACTAAATAGAAGCCATGTGAAGTTTATCAGTAATGTTTTTTTTAAATACAGTTAAACTTCTCTATAGGAGGAATCTTGTATTATATATAGTAATATTATTGTTTGGTCAGGTTCCTAAGCCACTGTTAGCTTAGGAAGCTTAGTTTACAAAGCTGTTAAAGTAGTTGTTCCTACTGTGTTGTTTTTTTGTAGCTGAGACTCGTATCTATGAATCTGTGAATGACTCTGAAAACACTGGAAAAGGTACAGTAACATTAACATAATATGGCTTTTACCCTGATTCATGGAAGCTCAAGTCAAAGCTAAACTCCATGTGATTAATAATAAATCATGTATTTTTCAGATGTTTCAGATGTCACATATTCTGTCATTGAACTGAAATCCTTTGAACAGAACAGTGAGTATTACTAGTGGCACCAGAGGAAGATGTTTTGTGCTCAGTACCTGTAGATGTGATGGTTTCTTCTTCATGGATGTTTGTTTTAACAGGAGGGCAGCATAAACCGGCAGAGAGCCCAGTCTACTCTGACCTGAAGAAACGACCTGCAGGTAGAGCCGAGCTTCAAGCTGCAGTAAAATATTACATCAGCACCAGGTCTTATATTAGGTGTTAATGTTTATAAACCCATGACCAATAATACTCACTTATATGTTCTCTCATCTCCATCTGTCTTTGACAATAAAGTTACATGTTTTTGTATTTATTGAGGCATCTGTTGGTTTTTAAAAACACCAGAGCAGCATGTTCATCCACCAACTTCATGTCACACAGTTGTTTGTTCTGTTTCAGACGATGCTCTGCTCTACGTCCAGGTCAAACACAAAGACAAGAGAAAGAGGGTCAAAGGTCAGTACAGCCTGCATCCACCCCAACATTGAGTCACTGAGTAATTATTGCCGTAGTCATTGTAATTAATACACAGGTTTACCTTTACGTACTGTACTTTTTATTAATTTATGTTTATTCAAAGAAACATGAATTAAATCCAGTTACAGTCATTCAGTATATGATCATGCGTCATTATCACATTACAACAAACCAACTGAATCACCCTCTGTTGACAGGAAAACCTTCTGCTGCAGCCACCGATGAGCCTCTTTATTCTCAGGTCAAACCTGGAACATCTTTTAGCACCGATGCAGCCATGTAGCTTAGTGCAACCACTTATTCTGCAGATGTGATTCATCAGTAGAACTCATGTAAAGTAAAGTAGTTAAATAACAAATTTTTAGATCTGTGATGAGTCAATGTTGTTTTTCTTTAATTCTGTAAATAAAAACAAATGTTTTACAGTGTAATTTTTAAACAAAAACATAAAAACAACCATTTGCCATACAAAATATGAACTGTACATATATTTTTTTAATTCATTAACTGCAGGATGTTTCAAAAACTACAGTATGAGCTAATTAATGCACAAACAGAAGTGATGCTGCAGCTTTAATGTAACATCATGAATGAATCATTGATTTAGTTTAATTTTTACTGTGAGCATCAGGTTTACTGTTTACTCTTTTTAATGTTCTTTGTTCTTCTTATGTTAATTAAACTTCAATATTAATCTTTTTTCCAGTAGTAATAATTTAATTTATTGGCCTGAAAACACTGTAGCTTCAGCTTCATGCTCAGCAGGTGTCTGTTAGTGATGGTGTCTCACAGCTGGAGGATCTCAGTGGAGCAGCAACAGACAATCTGATTTACTTATTGTCTGGATGTGACATTAAATGTCTGAAGATCTATAAAGCTGTGTATGTACAGTACAGGTTACTATGACAACAGTTCTTCCCTCATTATTTTTCCCTTACTGCTCAGTTTTAATGTGGAGCTTCTGCTTTGAGCTGATTACATCATCCACTTCCTTATGTCCTTGGTGGTGGTTAGAGCCACGATCAAGGACAGTTACATTAAGAAGCTAACTTCAACTATTACTGTTTGATTACTTTACCTTTAGAACATGTTAATGAGTCTGTGCATGATGTCACTGTTCATCTGCACTGTGAATATCTTTGCATACAGAAGCAGTGAACGGTGACTTTGGTTTGTGTTTTAGTAAGATAAGATAAACCTCCCACAATGGGGAAATTTCCATGTTGCAGCAGCGGTACAAAACAAGAGCAGAATCAAAAATTATGTACAATTTAAGTAAAATTAAAATGTATCCTATATATACACACATGCACACTGAGGTGATGGGTGATTCCACCATGGATTGACCGGATATTGCACAAGGTAAAAGTTTGCCCAAACATTTGTATGGTGACCACAGTATGAGGTGAAATCCATCAACTATAGTCTGAGGTACTGACACAGAGCTGCACAGGTTCAGCTTCATTAGGATCATGTGTATTTAGTTAGTTTAATGTTGGTTGTTACATTATGTAAATCGCTGTGTGTGGTTCATGATGCATTGGAGGAATTTTACCCTTAGTCTTCACCAGCTTTAGTTCAGTCTGGCTGAACATTAACATGGTCTTGTCTGTTTTTGCTGTGTGAGCGGCGGTCGCTTCCCCCAAAGTGGATTTAGGCTCCGATTCACGTGTGCAGCTGTTGATTTTCTGCTTTCTGGCGTCAAATCATTATTTTTACATTAATTCTAATAAAGGTGAAGTTTTGTTCATGTGGCAGGATTTTAGCTGCCCTCACTCTCAGTTCTGTTCATGAGCCTATTTGTGTTCACTCAGGTTCAGTCACTTCCTGTGGGTGAAGTTGTAACCAGCTGCCGCGTGAAACCAGGATTTTACCAAGTTGAAGCACGTACTGAGGTTTGTAGTGTGGTTGTGGGCGCTGTTCATCTGCACTGAAGGTCGACTTTGTGGTTTAGGACAAACAAAGATTTTCAAAATAGACTGTTTTTGACCAGGTTGGTTTTGAGCTTGAGTCTCAGATACAGTTTACTGTGCAAAGCAATACCTACAGTAATAAAGAGCGTCTCCAGCGTTGCATGATTTCCTCTGTACCTTTAACTTTTTATTTGTGGCTCCTGTGATAGACTGGTGACGAGTCCAGAGTGAAACCTGCCTCGTCATAACAGCTGGGACAGGCTCCATGAGCCCCCAGCCCATACGAGGATGAGCTGCTGGGTGAGTAATGTACAGCAGCAGACAGATGATTTGTGATGATGAACTTTCACTGTGATTAAAGGAAGATGTGCAAACAAGTTGAATAACACAAACCACTGCCTCAGATTTGGGCTTTGCTTCAGTGTGTTGGGCAGTAGGACACACTATGAACATGCTGTCCTCACACCCGATGACTCTACATGGTGTCTGTATACAGATGTTACTGTGCCCTCACTAGTTATAGTGGTTACGTACTGTAGCTTGATGACTGCTTGTTGACTGAGGGCAGCTGCCTGTCAGACCTCTCATCAAAACAACAGGTTACAAGGTGCAAACATCAGACATTCACTGACTCACAGACAAACGTGTTGGCACAGACACCTTATTTATTAGGCTAACGTTATAATATAAAGCAAAGATAAAAGCAAATAGATGTTTATGACTGTCGTTGTTGATTTTATTCTTCAGAGATTAAGTACAAGCCTTTGTATCAAAACCAATTCAGAGAAGAGGAAGTGCAAATATGTCAAAACAGCCTGTGGTTGAACCCAATCTGGTAAAAGGGAAGGAAACAAGTTAAATTTAAAAGAAGAAGATGGAAAAAAACTTTTTTAAACGTTAAATATTTGCATCAAATGTAGCTTGTGCTTCTCCAAAGTGAAGTGTTCTCTTCATGAGGACTCAGACTTGATGTGAGGATGGGACACACTTTCCTCTGTGAGCTGCAGTTTCTCTGTGAGTAAATCGCTGCTTGATGAAACTAATGGTAGAAAGTGAACAGAGAATCAGAGCTTTGTTCAGTCTGAACACATCACACTTGTTATGAGCTGCTTGTTTGTAGGAAGAAACGTTGGAGGACGACTGTTCAGTCATCAAACACTCTGATCATGTGCTTCTATCATATTCTCTCGTTTCTATTTGACTTTAGTGCTGATCAGACTTTTCTGGTGTGGACACGCTGAAGGTAAATGTACACTTTATTTACTATTAAATTAACATCAGTCTCCAGCTTCTGTATCAAATGAATCAATGGTCTTGTATGTTCTATTTGTGTGATGTTGTTTCTATGCTACTTTTGGTTGAGCCTTGAACCCAACTGGTCCAGATTTGTTCCTGGAGAGTCTGTGACCTTCACATGTGACATGAAGGAAGGAGAAAACACTGACTGGGAAATTAGATTCATCAAAGATGGACGAGATTATTATCATTATGGTTCAGGTCCAACTCTAAGAATAAATCCTCTACATACAGGACACAGTGGTGAATACCAGTGCTCTGGTCACCACAAGATAAAAAAACATACAAAAAACAGTGAAACTATCTATTTAACTGTATCAGGTGACTTTTAATGACTTTTTCATGTATTTTTGGTTTTCCTTTTCCTTTGTTTATTTAACGTTTGTTTTTGTTTTAGATCTAAATTGTTAGATTTTGGTTTAGGATCTTTTACTGTGCATGATATTCACATAAAATCTTACAAATGATTTGTGATTTTTTGTCAAATAAACAAACAAAGGTTTGGTAACATAGAACACGTTTTGTTCTTTTATAACAGCACAAAACCCCAAAGCCAGACTGACAGCAGGTCCATCAACCATATCAGTAGGAGGCAGCGTGACACTGAGCTGCTCTGTGGACGGTTCTGATGGATGGAAATATGAGTGGTACAGCTGGACATCAAACACTAATGTGACACCAGCAGCTGATGGAGACAACAGAGAAATCAGAGTCACACAAGGAGGCGTCTACACGTGCATAGGAAGAAGAAAAGACACAGCTTTCTACACTCAATACAGTGATTATGTCACCATTGAGATAACTTGTAAGTTTGTTTATTGTGTTTGATAGGTTTTTTTATGAGTTGTTTTTTTTTAATTTAATTTAACATTTATGTTTGTATCAGATTCAAATTCTGTGTCTGTGAGTCTACAACTGGACTGGACTCAGGTGATCAGAGGTCAGATCACTGTTAGATGTGAGATCCAGGGAGGTGGAGACACTCAGTGGGTTTATTACTGGGAAACAACCAGTGGACAAACAATCACACAGAGAACAGACACTAATTACTGGACAGTGTCTGAGTTCAGCAGTGGAGGCTACAGGTGCAGAGGAACAAACAGACAGGACCCATATCATTCAACACGGTGGAGTGAAGCTGCTGCACTGAAAGTATCGGGTGAGTTAAGATTTAATATTTGAAGCCATATATTGTACATTTATATATTTTAATATTATTTATACTTATATTTACTTTTCAAATTAATTATAAACATTTGATAATTGTGTTCAAATTCTACATGAATTCACATTACAGAATCATTTTTAACAAAACCATACCATACAATATGACTATATTTACCCCACAGTGGGGAATTTCTTTTGTGTAGCAGCAACAGACAAAAACAGGATAAGAGAACAACAACAACAATATTAACTGTCTAAAAAAGAGTATTTATTAAAGTAAATTGAAGTGAAGAATGAAGAATATTGTGTGTAGATGTTGTGCTGTATTGCACATATTCTAAAAATGTTAGAAACAGTACAGTAGGTACAGTAGGTACAACCACCTCCTCCATGGACTCCAGTGTGCAGCCCAGGACAGAGACAGCTTTTTTAACCATTTTTTCAGTCTCTTCCTGTCTCTGCCTGTACTGCCCCCCCCCAGCAAACACCTCCGTACAGGACTACTGAGGCCACCACAGTGTCATAGACAGCCCTTAGCAGCTGTCTGCACACACCAAAGGACCTCAGCCTCTTCAGCAGGTGGAGGCCACTCTGGCTGTTCTTATACAGCGTCTGGGTTTTTTAACTAGTCCAGTTTATTGTTTAGGTGAACACCTGAGAAACATGTGGTTGTTCTCACGCCTACAAAGTCAGAAATGACCCCTCCCCCCATACTGATGCTGCTACATGTAATGTTTAATAATGTTAATGATATGGTGTCTTGTGTTGCTGCTGGGTTCCAGGTGCTGTGTTGACCTTTGACCCCAGCAGGTCCAGGTATTTTACTGGAGAGTCTGTGACCTTCACATGTGACATGAAGGACAGGAAACGCACTGAGTGGGAAACCAGACTCATCAAAGATGGAGGAGAAATAGCTTCATATAGTGGATACAGAACAAAAGCTCTGTCTACAAGAGACAGTGGTAGATACCAGTGTTTTAGAGTCCACAGGAAAACAAATCACATAAAAACCAGTGCAACCATCTATTTAACTGTATCAGGTGAGTGATCATTGATTTATCATTAACATGTTTGTTTCATGGCTTGATGGGAGCTTTAAAACTGTCTTTTGGTCTCAGTGTATAAATATTTACATCCTAAACACATTTGAACAAATAGTAGCAATAGAAATACACGTGATTCATGTTAGAAAGCACAGGGACAGTAATCAACTATTTTCATCCAGTAAAGCAAAGGTTACAGGAGTTATGATGCAGGACAGAGGAACAACACATTTAGTAGAATTCAACAACACTAAAAGTGATTGAGGCTGATGCACATCAGTGTGTTGAGGAAAACTCTATTTATTATTTATTAATTTGCTTTCACGAAAACTAATTTACAAAATGTCTCCTGACTGGTGCACGGCTGCAGACATAGAAACAACAACAAAACATTTTACTAACCTTATGTAACATTTGTTACAGTTCAGCTTGATTTAGATGTTTTTCAGTATGTTCATTTTGTGATCAGATCAGTGATAACTATTAGGGTTTGTTTGGGTTGGATACTTGGTTTTGTTTAAAGGCATTTATGTTTGTCAGTGTTTTATTTATATGTAAATCTTCATTTAGTGTTAAATCATTTGTATGTTTTGTTTACAAAACTGACCATCAGATAAACCCAAACCCAGACTGACAGCAGGTCCGTCAACCATATCAGTAGGAGGCAGCGTGACACTGAGCTGCTCTGTGGACGGTTCTGATGGATGGAAATACGACTGGTTCAGATCAGAAGCTCTGATCAGAACAAACACTGAATCTAGAATCAGAATCACAGATGGAGGCAACTATTACTGCAGAGGAGGAAGAGGAAACCCAGTTTACTACACACAGAACAGTGTCTCAGTCACTGTTGAGGAAAGAGGTGAGAATCTTTGTAATAAATAACATTAATCCATCATTTGAAACTATTCATGGTTTATGTTTGTGTTTTTTCTACAATGTGTGAAGTTTCCAACAAGGCTGCTGTAAAAAGGCAGCATGACTGGCCTGAGATATTCAAAGGAGAGGAGATCACTCTGACATGTGAGATCCAGGCTGGAGGAGACACTGAGTGGGAATATGAATGGACCCAAGGCAACGTAAGAAGAACTGCAGATGGGAGGAAACTCTGGGTTTTCACTGCTTCTGGTTCCAGTAGTGGAGACTACAAGTGTAGGGGTCGACAGAAAACCAGTTATTCCTCAACAGCATGGAGTGATCCTCTACGTTTGACAGTAACAGGTGAGTTTTATTCATTCATTCATTGTTACATTTGTAAATATTCATTAATACACAGGACATGAACTTTAACAATCATTGAACATCTCAGAGCTGGTCAGCAATTACACAACCATTTACTAAATATGTCACACTGTAGATCACAGTAGTCATTACATGGAGACTCATAATGACCCTTTAATGTATTTGTTCTAAACTGAACAGCATCAAAACCAAAGGCTGAACTGAGAAGTGATGAGACAGACATCCCAGTAGGGGGCAGTGTGACGCTGGGCTGCTCTGTGACGTCATCATCTGGTTGGAAATATTACTGGTACAGAGACAAATCCTCTGAGGTCCTGATCACACAAGATGGTGAAACCAGTGTCTCTCAGGAAGGACTGTACTGGTGCAGAGGAGGAAGAGGAAACCCAGTTTACTACACACAGTACAGTGACTCAGTGAGGATCAACAAAAATGGTGAGTGTGCACACAAACTGAAACACAATGTAGATTAGAAAAAACTCAAATAATGATTAAACCATTGACCTTTAAAATCACAAACAGTCCCAAACAAGGTGGTCGTGACTCTTCATCCCAACTGGACTCAGTTGTTCAGTGGAGAGACGATCACTGTCAGATGTGAGATGAGACAGAGGAGACACTGAGTGGGAATATGAATGGAAAACACCAGAACAACAAACACACAACAGAATGAAGTCAACATCAGCTCAGCTTCTTCATCCCACAGTGGAAACTACAGCTGTAGAGGCAGAATGAGAAACGCTCAACATGACACAACAGAGTGGAGTCAATCCATCAGACTGACAGTCAGTGACAGTACGTTTTACTGTGATATACAAATATTAACACCTAATTAAATGTACATCATTTGTTTAAGGTGATTTGTTGTCTCTCCATCAGATAAAGCCCAGTGTGTCCTCACAGCGTCTCCATCTTGGCTGAGTCCTGGAGCCTCAGTAGCTCTGAGCTGTGAGGTTGAGCCTCCATCTGCAGGATGGAGGTTCTACTGGTACCAGACTGTTCCTGATGGCTCACACAGCTCCTACAGATATGAGCTGCTACCTGGTAGTGAGCATGGGACTGAACAGGGCTCCTACATGCTTGATGGACACACACACACAGCAGGATATGTGTGTAGAGCTGCAAGAGGAGAACCAGTGTATTACACTGACTACAGCAAAGCAGCATTCGTCTGGTCTGGAGGTCAGTTTGTTTGGACTCTTGCTTCTTTCTACCAACGTTTGCTGAAGGAACCGTGTGGATTTGTTCTTAAAGTTCCACTGTTGATTGTTGTTAAATGTTTTGTTCAGATGTTGATCCGTCAGCGTCTCTCACAGTGAGTCCTGACACAGTTCAACACTTCACCCGTGACTCTGTGTCACTGAGCTGTGAGGGAAACTCTACTGAGTGGAGAGTCAGGAGGTTTCCTGAAGGAGGCTTCCTGTCATCCTGCTCCTACTGGACAACATCTGGATCCAGATGTGACATCATCACATCACAGTCTGGTTCTGCAGTGTTCTGGTGTGAGTCTGGATCAGGACACTTCAGTAACTCAGTCAACATCACTGTTCATGGTGAGTGTGATTATTTTCATTCATTTAAAGCATTTGTAACATCTTCTGTATTATGTGGTTTAATATTATATCTGATAATAGTTTTCTTCTTCTGCTCCACTGAATCTTCCTGTGACTGTCGTCCAGATGCAGGTCCAGGTTTGATCCTGATGAGTCCTGTCCGTCCTGTGACTGAGGGACTCTCTGTGAGTCTGAGCTGTAAGTTGAAGACAGGACAAAAAGCTTCCAGTGTGTTTTTCTATCACAATGAGCAACTGATCCAAAACGACAGCAGAGTAGAGCTGAACATCTCTGCAGTGTCAAAGTCACATGAAGGTTTCTACAAGTGTTGGTACCAAGGAACAGAGTCTCCACAGAGCTGGATGGCAGTGAACGGTGAGCTTTAGGTTTCTTTTAGCTCAGTTTATCTACATACAGTATGTAGATGTCACTGCACATAAATGCACGTGTCTTCTTCTTCTTCTTAATTGAAGTGGTGTCCAGGTCTGACAGCTTCTCACTCCCTGAGTCGTTGATCGTTGGGTTGGTTTGTGGAGTGTTTCTGGTGATTGTCCTGCTTCTGTGGTCTGGATACCAAACGTTCAAAGGTGTAATCTCTTTCTTTTTATATTTGATTCGGGTCAAACCAGGCTCTAAACTGATTCTGACCCATTACAACAGATCTTCATCCAAACCATGTAACAGTAAATGTGTCGTTTACAGGCTGGTGGATCATCAGGTTGGTGCAACGCTGAGCATCATGAACTTAACAGAGGTAGGTTAGATGTAGCTAATCAGATCTAATGTATTTACTGCACCTGTTTGGTTTTTTTAAGGTCTAAGAGAACCAATCAGAGCTCTGCTGCAGATCACATGACCAAGAAAGAAGCGCTGCACACCAATGGTCAGCTTTACTCTCTGTTATGATTAAATCGAAATGATCTAAATATTTAAACTAAATCTTTGTTGGTGTTGTACTTTTACTGTAGGTGATTTGTGTCTGTATGAATCAGTCAAAGGCTCAGAAGATGCTGAAAAGGTAAATCACATACAGTAAAGGAACTGAATTAAAATCATTCATCTAACAGGATCATATTCTCACTCAAAGCCAATGTAATTCTTTTACTGAAAATATTTCCACTGCGGGACTATTAAAGGTTTTCTTATTTGTATTTCAGATGAATCCAACAACGTCACATATGCTGCAATTGAGTTTAAAAACATTGCAAACAGTGGTAGGTATTAGTTTTGATGAGATATCATCCACTAATGAGACACAGTCATAGTTTTAATTAGTTTTATTGTTTGTAACAGAGAGGATTCACAGAGCAGCAGAGAGGTGTGTTTACTCTGAGGTGAAGGTGAAGCTTGGACCAGCAGCAGGTACAGTTCTCTGCCACAGCCACGTGTTGACTGGTTAATGTCACCTGTGTACAGATTTAAAAACAAGGAGAGAAGATGCTGTACTGTGTGAGGACAGTGAATGTGACTGAGAAGCTTGTTTCATTTCATGTAGTTTTTTTAATCCATCCTCGTACGTGGAACCTGAAATGTGGCCTTTTTTGCTTAGGTGATGATGTGGTTTATGCCCAGGTGAGCTCCCACAGTAAACACAAGGTAGACAAAGGTAAGTTATAATGTATGTATATACTATTTTTATCAAGTATAAAAGTGATGATGATTCACTTGTTCTACAGTTCATTTAGACCTGTGTTTTCTAGAAAACACACGTCCCAACAAAACCGTTTATTCTGAAATCAAGAAGAAAAAGCCGACGGTAAAGAAGCAGCAATTAAACCATGATTCTCATGGGCTCACATTTAAATTATTTCTTTTATATGAACCTAATTACATTATTCTTTTCCTAGATCAACAGACCCATGGAGATGATGCCAATATGACACAAACAGCCTTGTTCTGATCACGTTTGCAGCTTTTTTGTTCTGTAGCCGCTATGTTTTATACAGTATGTTTGATCACAGAAGCTTCACATTTTCACACATTATGCTCTTCTGTGCTTTGCTGTTTGGTGCCACTTGACCTCTGACCCCCTCCTGCTGCTACTTTACATTAAAGACACACTTTTGTTGTTTCTGTTTGATGCTGATGATTATATTTCCAGTGCTTTACATGTTAGTGACAGCAGCTGTCTGACAGTAAGGTTTGTTATTATTGTTTCTGTTCAGTCTGGAGCTAAAGTGTGTTGTTCCTGTTGGCCAGCAGGAGGCAGTGTGGTGTCTGGTGATCTGGCTTCTCTGGTGCTTCCTCTAAGCTACAAGTGATGGAGCAGATTCTCTGGTTCCCTATTGTTCATACAGGAAGCACTGCTACAAGTGGCTGCAGTCTAGTAGACAGGAATTCAAATGTAGACTTTAGTTCTATATAACTTGCTCTGAAGTAAAGACTTCTGTTGGACCCAAGATCAGCTCAGAAGAATCAGCTGTTCTGGACCAAATCTATAGTGTAAACCCCCGTCTAAACTATTTTTGAACGGCTCCTGGTTTGACTGAGTCCTGAGCAGAAGATGACGTGTAGTTCCCAAATTATTACCTGCATGTTGCTCATATGAAGACTGTGGATCAGCTGGGTTCATATGACGTTCTGGATGTCTCAGGTTTTAAATCATGAGTTGCCTTCACTCCTGTCTGTTCCTACTTTGGCTTCTTCTCTGGTTCCAGATGGAATAAATTCTGCAGCATGAACATTAAATCTTTGTTTAGTTTGTGTCCTTCCATCCAGCTCATTCCATCTGTTCCATCATTCTATCAGCAGTCTCAGTGTTCAGCTATAGCCCATCTTTTCTTTTACTCAATCGTTGTCCTCTTCTTCCAGTGTATGTTTCTCCTCCATGTTCTGTCTCGTGGCTAAAGCTGCCCACTCTTCAGCTTTTAAGAAAAAGAAGAAGAAGCTGAAGATTTTTGTGAATGAGATGTTTTATGGCCTTCAACATTTGACACACTGCCGCTTGATTTAATGTCATTCTCAGTTTAATTCATAACAAATGACTGTCCATTTCTTTCAGCAGAGCTCAGTGGCTTCACATTTTGTCCTGTTAAACTTGCTGTTATGTTTGTTCATTGTCTGTACGATCTATATATATATATACCATATAGAACATCTTTATATATACAGTGAGTATATTATTATTAAAATGTGTTTTGGTTTTGCTTAGGTTATTTTTCCATGATGTTCTGGTTGAAGACAATTGAATTTTAATAGCTACTACATAAATGTGTGTGTGTGTGTGTGTGTGTGTGTGTTCAATATGCTTTATATATTTTAGGTGTTTTCACTTTATTGTTTCAAGTTATGTGCTTGTGGCTCAATAGTTCCTTACTGTACGTGGACTTAGGTCTGCTTTTGTTGGAGTGGTCGCGGGATCGAATCCCGTTAAAATTTGTTTATTTCACAAAGTGCTTGTGAATGTTTTTATTTATAATTGATGAATATTAAACTCAGTCAAGGCTCCGGAGACAAAACGCAGAGGTTTAACATTTGATCCTTTATTGAAAGCAGAGCGTAGCAATTCAGGAGCAGATTCACTCAGTCCTCACTTTCCTTTAGCCACTTACGTAACTATAACACGAGCAACGCACAAACTGCGTTTACTTAAATCGATTCACTTAAATCGTGTACAGGCGACAAAACATTAACAAAACATTGACACAACATCGGCGTGGACAGCTAACACGCCTCCTTCCTGCTACAAACAGCTGCCGTAACTAAGAGCAACCGCGGCGGCATTCAGAAGTCGGTCGCCAGTTAACGTGGTCACGACTTAATACGAAACACCGGATCCTCCGTTCGTTGTTGTCCGTCGTGTCGAGCTCGATTACTTGGACGTACCATTACCTTACTTTGCTAACGTTCGGTTTCATCCCATCATTTGTCGCCACAGCGAATGATTTGCATGGTAGATTTTTACATCATACACACCTACACCTTCCTGACGCAACGCCGCTCTGAGGGGATTGAACCCACCTGGCGACAGGAGCGCACTGACCACTGCACCACGGACACGGACACGGAAAAACGTCCTGTTTTTCCAGCCACTAACAGCAGATGAAGAAAAGAATCGGGTTTTGGCTAAATAAAGAATCTGTGGCCTTTTTTTAAAACAACTGTCTGCTTTGATCCAAAATAAAAGGCTGAAAAGAAAGATAAGAAAGAAAATAGAAGCAGTTAAACGTAAATATAATACAAACGCAAACAAATACCTTGTTGGCCGCTTGCTTCATTTTTTCTTTCTACTTATTGTTATTTATACAATACACTCCACGTGCCCATAGTACAGCACTTACAGTGAGGTTTGTCATAGCGCAATCTATGTGATGTACAGTAGGATTAGACCATTTTCAGCTATAAACATAATACTGCCGCTTTTTCCTGTTTTCTCTAGGCACAGACCATCTCCAGCGAAAATGAAACCAACTACAGGAGTGAGGTGAATCAGTCAAAGGCTCAGAAGATGCTGAAAAAGGTAAATCACATACAGTAAAGGAACTGAATTGAAATCATTCATCTAACAGGATCATATTCTCACTCAAAGCCACTGTAATTCTTTTACTGAAAATATTTGTATTTCAGATGAATCCAACAACGTCACATATGCTGAAATTGAGTTTAAAAACATTGCAAACACTGGTAGGTATTAGTTTTGATGAGATATCATCCACTAATGAGACACAGTCATAGTTTTAATTACTTTTATTGTTTGTAACAGAGAGGATTCACAGAGCAGCAGAGAGGTGTGTTTACTCTGAGGTGAAGGTGAAGCTTGGACCAGCAGCAGGTACAGTTCTCTGCCACAGCCACGTGTTGACTGGTTAATGTCACCTGTGTATAGATTTAAAAACAAGGAGAGAAGATGCTGTACTGTGTGAGGACAGTGAATGTGACTGAGAAGCTTGTTTCATTTCATGTAGTTTTTTTAATCCATTCTCGTACGTGGAACCTGAAATGTGGCCTTTTTTGCTTAGGTGATGATGTGGTTTATGCCCAGGTGAGCTCCCACAGTAAACACAAGGTAGACAGGTAAGTTATAATATATGTATATACTATTTTTATCAAGTATGAAAAGTGATGATGATTCATTTGTTCTACAGTTCATTTAGACCTGTGTTTTCTAGAAAACACACAGCCCAACGAAACCGTTTATTCTGAAATCAAGAAGAAAAAGCCGACGGTAAAGAAGCAGCAATTAAACCATGATTCTCATGGGCTCACATTTAAATGATTTCTTTTATATGAGCCTAATTGACTTTATTCTTTTCCTAGATCAACAGACCCATGGAGATGATGCCAATATGACACAAACAGCCTTGTTCTGATCACGTTTGCAGCTTTTTTGTTCTGTAGCCGCTATGTTTTATACAGTATGTTTGATCACAGAAGCTTCACATTTTCACAAATTATGCTCTTCTGTGCTTTGCTGTTTGGTGCCACTTGACCTCTGACCCCCTCCTGCTGCTACTTTACATTAAAGACACACTTTTGTTGTTTCTGTTTGATGCTGATGATTATATTTCCAGTGCTTTACATGTTAGTGACAGCAGCTGTCTGACAGTAAGGTTTGTTATTATTGTTTCTGTTCAGTCTGGAGCTAAAGTGTGTTGTTCCTGTTGGCCAGCAGGAGGCAGTGTGGTGTCTGGTGATCTGGCTTCTCTGGTGCTTCCTCTAAGCTACATGGAGCAGATTCTCTGGTTCCCTATTGTTCATACAGGAAGCACTACTAGAAGTGGCTGCAGTCTAGTAGACAGGAATTCAAACGTAGGCACAGACCATCTCCAGCGAAAATGAAACCAACTACAGGAGTGAGGTGAAACTTCTGGCCTCGCAGTGTAGTGGCAACAGCGTCTCATTGAATGTGCAGAAGACAAAGAATCTTTCCCCCAGTCATTGAACACACACACACACACTGTACACACACACACACACACTACAAAGTCTGTCCTATCATCAATTCTGCATTTGCAGTCATTTCTATTAGCCACTCTAGTAAATCTCAAGATTCATCAATGGTGACTGATATTTGATCAAGGAAATGCGAGTTAGTATATTAAAATAATCTTCAGATTATTGTGTACTGTTGCGGAAATTTTTCAACAAACAATCTGATGAGAGTTGTCTTTCATGTAATTTATTGTGATAAAAGAAAACAATAGTGGGGATAGTAAATTAAAACATTGATGTGCACCATAAATAACCCCCAAAAAACAACAAGGCTAAACTAAACCAGTGCTGGACATGCAACAGAACATACAAGAAAAAGCTGTAACGTAAGATCCCACAATCCTCAGGTTGTTTCAGCGTTTTGTCCCTTTACCTGACAGGACACATTGTCCCTCTGGTCCAATCAAATTGCATAGACATCTCTGTCACTGAGAGGAGGCTCAGATAGGAGCCAGCTTCAGAGAGTGCCAGGCAGAAACAACCATAGAGCAAGAGAAATGTCAAATACAGAAAACTGGTGTATGATTTCCATACATAAGGAAGCTGCAAGCTGAACATAACAAACCATATACAGTACTTTCTTATAATATCATACAATAAGAAACTATTTTTTCCATCACAGCAGTGAAAACAAATTTCAAACAGTTTGCCACAGCACAATAAGAAACAGAGCAAGAAAAGTGCACCTGAGCTGACACCTTTACTGTTGTAGCTGATTCAAAATAATAGTTTGATATTAATGCAGAAACATTAACATTCCTCGAAATTGGGGCTTTTAGTTTGTTTTAAAGCTGATACAACCCTTGTATTAATCTATTCAATGCCAGATTTCAATTAACAACAATAACAACTTTCTTGCGATAAAACTAAATCAGTCCCTAATGTCGTGAATTCTTGTCACGGTTCAGTGACCTCTGCTTACAGTAAATCTGAAGAACAATGCACACAAAACCAGATTCCTTTTACATTTTATTGATCTAACACTACTGGATATATGGAGGAAATAAAATAAAAATATTCAAATAAACAAACAAAAAATGAGTATGAAATGATTATCAATGCATGAACAGAGAGAGTGTTGGTAAATGAGGATGTGTGTGTGATGGAAGCTTCATGTAACAGATAATGTTAACGGCAATTAATAAACATATGTGAACAAAACCACAGTAAACATAGCAATGTGCAACGAATGAATAAAAGGATAAATGATGGTCAATACTGAAGTGTGTGGTGGCTTTGATCAAGAGAATAGAGTAATTGTTTCTAACTTATAAAACTAATGAATTTGGAATATTCAATTTTTAGCGCTTTAAGAAACACCAGACTTCTCAGAGGATCAGAGATGTTCATCTTGCCTTAGTTTGGAGCTGTAGCCGCTGTGCAGCGTCTCCCGTTACCGGTTGGTTGAGCAGGCGTGCCCTCTCTGGTCCAGGTGCCACGGCCTTTGGGCCAGGAATCGTCGCCCGCGGTGATGATGACGGCTCGGGGTGAGCGAAGTAACAGTCAGTCAGGCTGGACTTTCAAGGTGTTTCAAAGCGTCAGCGCTCAAACTAGCCCAAAAAGGAAACGGGCTGGAATCTAATTTAATTAGTTCAATCAAAAATAGCAAGTCAATTAAGAAGAGAGTTTCACAAAGTTTCTTGAGATGACCTTCTAAAGTAATGAAATTCGCTGCTTGTTCGTATTTTTTAAGTTCAAGGTAAGTTTACAAAATTTAAGAACAAAGGAAATTAAAGAAAGGAATTAGACGCAAAAAGAAAAGGTGAAGAAGTTTGAAGATAGAGCGAAATCCGATTCCACTAGGGTGTCACTGGTTTAAATTCCCCAGGGGCAGTGGTCACTGCAGGGCGGAAAAAATGAGTTCAACCAGTGGTGAGAGTTCCACCTCTTCAGATCAGGAATCAAACTACTTGTTTGGTTTGATCCTAAATTTGGGATAACTAAGCTTTCCTCTTTTCATCAAGCTCAAAGTTCCATCAAACCATAACACAGTACACATGGAACGATCACTTTGCCACTCAAATAAGCAGAGAAGTCAGAATGGTTAAACAACAAAGATAAATGCATAGATTATTAAGTCTTTATACATTGTCCTTTAAACGCTGTGACAAATGACAAGTTATTACATGATGAATGGTCTTTTCCCTATGTAACACTAACACTAAAACATACATAAATAATAATCAGAAGCAAAATCACAAATTATGAATGGCTTAATCTGAATATTACTAATTAAACTGGTGTAACACTTAAAATGATTTAAAAAGTCAGCACAATAAAAATGAGGTTACATAATTTACCTGGGGTACCTAGAACATATCTACTGTATGGTACCCAGATTAAAAGAAGAAGGTGAGTATCTTTAATTCTCTTTATAAGTCCACACAAAGCAAAGCCTGGTGAGAAGTTATTTGAGGTTCCTTTGTTGTTGAGTATTTTACTGGCAAATCTGTAGATCAAGAATGAAGCATCACACAGGAACCAATCTCATATTAAATAAAAGCATTTTATATACAGAATACAATGGTATCAGTCTCATGACAGTTGAAAGTTCTGGTGCATCTGACCCATAATCTGTGTCTAAATGGAGAGTTTTCTCTTTTTATTAATTCACATTCCAGGTTTACGACCCAGATCTACTGACTAGTGGGAGAGTCCATGCGTCTGGGTAAAAAACAACAGACAAGTCTAGGTCTGGTTAGTGTTAAGGCAGAAGAGGACCCTGGTGAGATTTAGGTGGTGTTACCTGAAAGTATCCATGGTCTTGTGATGTGCACTTAACCATATGTGTGTTGTTTATGTTAAATTCACAGTTCTGTTGTGAGAGGAAACAGTGTCCTGTAGAAAAGACAAGAGTTCCGTGAATTCTTATTTTCTGTTGAATCGCAGCTTTGTCTCTATGGAAGGGAGTGATGCTTACATGTTAAGTTACCTAGGTCCACACGTGAATTGCTACACTGTACTTCTGTGAACTACAGAAAGTAATGACTTTTGTTCATTAAGTCAATTTCAGGTCAATTTTAAGTACTGTTAAAAGATGACAACTGTGTCTATGAGTGAAACAAAGAGTTGGTCACCTTCACAGCGTGTTGTTGTTGTGTTGCCATGTCTTGCAGTGTTGTTTTCTAAACACTACATCCATGTTATTGAGACAGTTTATTTCATTAATTTGATTATCACATAAATAAAACAAATTCATTCTCCAGTGTGAATCCTCTGACGTCACAAAAAGCCACAGATTCTTTATTTAGCCAAAACCCGATTCTTTTCTTCATCTGCTGTTACTGGCTGGAAAAACCAGACGTTTTTCCGTGTCCGTGGTGCAGTGGTCAGTGCGCTCCTGTCACCAGGTGGGTTCAATCCCCTCAGAGCGGCGTTGCGTCAGGAAGGTGTAGGTGTGTATGATGTAAAAATCTACCATGCAAATCATTCGCTGTGGCGACCCCTGATGGGATGAAACCGAACGTTAGCAAAGTAAGGTAATGGTACGTCCAAGTAATCGAGCTCGACACGACGGACAACAACGAACGGAGGATCCGGTGTTTCGTATTAAGTCGTGACCACGTTAACTGGCGACCGACTTCTGAATGCCGCCGCGGTTGCTCTTAGTTACGGCAGCTGTTTGTAGCAGGAAGGAGGCGTGTTAGCTGTCCACGCCGATGTTGTGTCAATGTTTGTTAATGTTTTGTCGCCTGTACACGATTTAAGGGAATCGATTTAAGCATCAGCTTGTAAGAAGAGGAGAACATTTTTCCACACTCATCACACCAGTGTGGTGAGGTTGTGAACACATTGGTGTGTCAGTAAGCTACGGAGCTCAGAGAAAGCTTTCCCACACTGGCCACATGAATGAGATTTATCCCCAGAGTGAACATGTTGGTGTCTCAGTAAACTACAGCGGTGACCAAAAGCTTTTCCACACTGATCACATGAATGAGGTTTCTCTCCAGTGTGAACACGTTGGTGTCTCAGTAAACTACAGCGGCGACCAAAAACTTTTCCACACTGATCACATGAATGAGGTTTCTCTCCAGTGTGAACACGTTTGTGTTTTAGAAGGCTACTGAGGTCAGAGAGAGCTTTTCCACACTGGTCACATGAATGAGGTTTCTCTCCAGTGTGAACACGTTGGTGTGTCACTAAGTTAATGAGCTGAGAAAATGCTTTTCCACACTGGTCACAGGAATGAGGTTTCTCTCCAGTGTGAACACGTTGGTGTCTCAGTAAACTACAGCGGCGACCAAAAACTTTTCCACACTGATCACATGAATGAGGTTTCTCTCCAGTGTGAACACGTTGGTGTCTCAGAATGCTACTCAGGTGAGAGAATGTTTTGCCACACTGGTCACATGAATGAGGCTTCTCTCCAGTGTGAACACGTTGGTGTGTCAGTAAGCTACTGAGCTCAGAGAAAGCTTTTCCACACTGGCCACATGAATGAGGCTTCTCTCCAGTGTGAAGACGTTGGTGTGTCAGTAAGCTACTGAGCTCAGAGAAAGCTTTTCCACACTGGCCACATGAATAAGATTTCTTTCCAGTGTGAAGACGTTGGTGTCTCAGAAAGCTACTGCGGTCGGAGAGTGTTTTTCCACACTGGTCACATGAATGAGGCTTCTCTCCAGTGTGAACACGTTGGTGTGTCACTAAGTGAATGAGCTGAGAAAATGCTTTTCCACACTGGTCACATGAATGAGGCTTCTCTCCAGTGTGAACACGTTGGTGTGTCACTAAGTGAATGAGCTGAGAAAATGCTTTTCCACACTGGTCACATGAATGAGGTTTCTCTCCAGTGTGAACACGCCGGTGTGTCAGTAAGCTACTATGTTGAGAGAATGTTTTGCCACACTGTTCACACCAATGAGATTTTTCTCCAGTGTGAACACGTTGGTGTGTCACTAAGTGAATGAGCTGAGAAAATGCTTTTCCACACTGGTCACAGGAATGAGGTTTCTCTCCAGTGTGAACACGTTGGTGTCTCCAAAAGCTTGTGAGGTCAGAGAAAACTTTCCCACACTGGTCACATGAATGAGATTTCTCCCCAGTGTGAACACGTTGGTGTCTCAGTAAACTACAGCGGCGACCAAAAACTTTTCCACAGTGATCACATGAATAAGGTTTCTCTCCAGTGTGAACACGTTGGTGTCTCAGAACGCTACTGCTGCCAGAGAGTGTCTTTTCACACTGTTCACAGTTGAATGGTTTCTTCCTGAAGTGAATCTTGTGATGATTTCTTAGTTCTGATGGTCTGGTGGAAGCTTGGTCACGCTGCTGACAGAGATACAGCATTGAAGCCCTTTTGTGATTCTAAAGAGACAAATATAGAAGAAAATTAAATTTCATCCAGACACTAACAAGTAGTTAGAACACCAGTTAGTTTTAAAGTTTTTTTCCCAGGACCTCGAGCTATGCAAACACAAAAGAATGAAGGCGAGACAGGACAGGCAAAGACACAATGTGGACCTCATCTCAGAGGGGCTGCTCCAGTCACACACACGTTTGTATGTATTAAGCGTATGTGTATATGAAGTAGGGCTGCCGCTAAACAATATTGATCAAGATTTTTTTATTAGATCAAAAATCAGATACAACTTTTATACATATTTTTAAAAAATGCAAAAAAACAAATTCAATTTTTTTTGTTAAAAGTCTAAACTACATGACAAAGTTGTGGTCTTTGCACTGTGTATAACTTTTGAACCTAACCTAAAGATATGACATGATCAATTAAAGTTGATCTGAGAGTCAACCAACTCTACATTGTATCTACATACAAACATTGATGACCAGCTTTAAACAATTTCTGGGAATAATTGGCACAATCTTTACCAGTTACTCTGCTTTTGATTCAGGACAGTTTTGGCAAGTCCCTGAGTTTCCACTTTTTATTAATTTGGGATTTAATAAATGAGAAAACCTGGAATGTAAAAAAAATCTCTTGATCTTGGTGTATAAAAACAAATGAGTAGAGAATTAAATTTAGAAATAAGTAGGATTACAGTAAAAGCAGAACATGCATTTAAAAAGTTGAATACTGTGAGGAAAGACAAAGGAAACCTAATAGTAAATATTAAAATAAAAGCACATGACTGCTAAACTAAATATGAGAAATAGAGAAGTAGTGAAAGATGAGACATAATATTGATGATTTTCAATATATCAGGGGTGGAAAACAAACAAAAAAAAACATTAGATGATTGATTTATTAAAACATCTCAGACAGATACTGTATTTATTCATAGAAGCTGACAATGGAACCACAGAGAAGTATCATGAGTCCAGTCATATGTGTGTGAGATGAGGCCCACGTTGTGTCTTTGCCTGTCCTGTTTCACCTTCATTCTTTTGTGTTTGCATACAGACTCTATTCTCACCCTCCAAGGGTGGTCTCATTCGCTTTCCAAGCTCACTAGTCCTCTGGATTTGGGGTGGGACCCTCCATGCATGGTGAGGAGCTTTCGTGTCTTAACATCTGTGGTCTGTATCTCTTCCTTTGGCCACCTTATTATTCCTGCAGGGTATCTGATCACTGGCAGAGCGTGGCTGTTTATTGCCCGGGATTTGTTCTTGCCATTGAGCTGGCTTCTTAGGACTTGCCTTACTCGTTGGAGGTATTTGGCTGTTGCCGTTTTACTTGTTGCCTGTTCAAGGTTGTCATTCGCCTGTGGTATTCCAAGGTACTTGTAATTGTCCTCAAAGTCTGCTATTGTTCCTTCTGGGAGTGAGACCCCTTCTGTGTGGATTACCTTGCCTCTCTTTGTCACCATCCTCCTACATTCTCGAGCCCGAATGACATCCCGATGTCCGAGCTGTAGATCCTGGTGGTGTGGATCAGTGAGTCGATGTCTCGCTCATTCTTAGCGTACAGCTTGATGTCATCCATGTAGAGGAGGTGACTTATGGTGGCCCCATTCCGGAGTCGGTATCCATAGCCAGTCTTGTTTATTATTTGGCTGAGGGGGTTCAGACCTATGCAGAACAGCAGTGGGGACAGTGCATCTCCTTGGTATATGCCACATTTGATGGATACTTGGGCAAGTGGCTTCCCATTGGCTTCGAGGGTGGTTCTCCACAACCTCATCGAGTTTGCAATGAAGGCCCTTACAGTTCTATTGATGTTGTACAGCTCCAAGCATTCAGTGATCCATGTGTGTGGCATTGAGTCATAGGCTTTCTTGTAGTCGATCCAGGCTGTGCACAGGTTGGTGTGTCGCACTCTGCAGTCTTGGGCGACTGTTCTGTCAACCAGGAGTTGGTGTTTGGCTCCTCTGGTATCCTTACCAATGCCCTTCTGTGCTTCGCTCATGTATTGACCCATGTGCCCACTTATCTTAGCTGCGATGATGCCTGACATGAGCTTCCATGTTGTGGAGAGACAGGTTATTGGCTGGTAGTTGGATGGGACTGTACCCTTTGAGGGATCCTTCATTATCAGGATCGTTCGCCCTTCGGTTAGCCATTCAGGGTGGGTCCCATCCCTTAGCAGCTGGTTCATTTGTGCTGCCAGGCGCTCATGGATTGCAGTGAGCTTCTTTAGCCAGTAGGTGTGGATCATGTCAGGGCCAGGTGCTGTCCAGATTTCATACCTGAGACTCTTTGTTGGATGTCTGCCACTGTGATAGTCACTGGATTCTGTTCAGGGAGGTTGCTGTGGTCTTCCCTCAGATCCACCAGCCACTGTGCTTCACTGTTGTGTGACGCCTCCCTCTCCCATATACCTTTCCAGTACTGTTCAGTTTCCAGCCTTGGTGGGTCTGCTCTGTTGTTATTACCCTGCCATTGAGAGTACACTTTTGCAGGTTGTGTTGCGAACAGCCGGTTTATTCGTCTGGCTTCGTTGTCTCTGGTGTATCTCTTTAGGCGGCTGGCCAAGGCTTGTAGCCTTTGCTTGGCAGTTTCGAGTGCTTCAGGTATGGGCATCTGGCTATACCTCTTGGGCATCTGTCTTTTCATTGCACCTCTCTGGGCCTCTGTCATTTGGCTCACTTTCCTCCGAGCTGCCTTGATTTTTGCCTCCAGCCTTCGTTTCCATGGTGGGTATTGTTTCTCATGGCTCCCATTATTGCTCTTATAGCCAAGCACCTCTAGGATCACTGATGCTGAAGCGTATATCAGCTCATTGGTTTCTGTGATTGTTGTGGTAGGGATCGCTCTCAATGCTGCACTCACATCTTCCATGAGACTTTCTGATGGTACTTCACTTAGCCGTTGTAGTTGGCTTCGGGGTTGCCTGTTCAATCTCGCCATGATCTTATCTTTCAGGTCAGTCGCTGCCTCGCTCAGCGTATCTGTGCTCGTTGGGGCTTGGGGCGATGGTGAAACCTCCCCTCTAACCTGGCATCCTACTAGTTGCTTCGTTGCTGCCTGTCAGCTGAGTGAAAGCGTGCAAAGAAGCTGAACAAAGTGACAGGGAGGGTGGAGTCATGGCTGACCTGTTTATCGCTGCGCTTGTAGTCTGTTATGGTCTTGATGCCTCTCCACATATCTCGTGTGGAGAGACAAAACCTGATCAAATTTACTTAATACTTAGTTTTTTTGCATGGTTAATACTGTTGTTATTCTCATATGCTGTTTTTGACTATTGTCTTTTGCTGCTGAAAAAAAAATAATTTCCTCATTGTCGATAAATGAAGTCTAATTGTATTGTAATCATAGGTCAAGAACTAAAACACATGTCGAGCTCTGGTCCTCGAGGGCCAGTGTCCCTGCAAGTTTTCCAGCTCTCTCTGCTGTTTAGCTTGATCAGGTGTGTCACTTGGCTTTTCCAGCTTGTCATTGATTGAACACACGTGGTCAAGATAATCAGTAGGAGCGTGGGAACAGAGAGCTGGAAAACCAGCAGGGCAGTGGCCCTCGTCGGCATCAGTTTGACACCGCCGGTCTAGAGCAATGTTAAGGAAATTGAATGCAGTTCAGTATTAAGTTGTAGGCCGTGACAATGAAAACTCCACCAGTGTTGCTCTGCGGGTGAAGATAAATGAAAGGCCACTGGAAGTAAGAAGAGAACAGGTAGCCGCAAATCTAAAAGGTGATCTCAGTCACCCTATATATTCTGATACATACTTGCCAGAGAAAAAAAAAAAAGAATTTAACATAGATTATATGAAAACTAGTCAACAGGACAGAAGCTGGAAACAAGGAAGTCTGACAATACCGTTTTCTGTTCTTCCATGGTTGTTTGATGGAGCAGAGGTGGATCTGAACCTTTTAAAGAAGAGAGAAGATTGCACTATTAATAAAACAATATTAATGTAAGTTAAGTAACAGTGATGCAGTGACAAAATACTAAAATTGGTATTTTATTACTTAATTTGTATAAGAATATACACACTCTATTCTCACCCTCCGCGGGTGGTCTCATCCACTTTCCAAGCTCGGGTCCTCTACCAGAGGCCAGGGAGCTTGAGGGTTCTGCGCAGTATCTTTGCTGTTCCTAGGACTGCACTTTTCTGGACTGAGATTTCGGATGTTTTTCCAGGGATCTGTCGTAGCCACTCCTCCAGTTTGGGGGTCACAGCCCCTAGTGCTCCGATCACCACAGGCACCACTGTGGCCTTCACCTTCCAAGCCTTCTCCAGTTCTTCTCTGAGCCCTTGGTATTTCTCTAGTTTCTCATGTTCCTTTTTCCTGATGTTGCCATCGCTTGGTATTGCCACATCCACCACTACGGCTTTCCTCTGCTCTTTGTCCACCACCACAATGTCTGGTTGGTTCGCCATTACCATTCTGTCAGTCTGGATCTGGAAGTCCCACAGGATCTTGGCTCGCTCGTTCTCTACCACCTTGGGAGGTGTTTCCCACTTTGACCTTGGGGTTTCCAGTCCATACTCCGCGCAGATGTTCCTGTATACTATGCCAGCCACTTGGTTATGGCGTTCCATGTATGCTTTCCCTGCCAGCATCTTACACCCTGCAGTTATGTGCTGGACCGTCTCTGGGGCCTCTTTGCACAGTCTACACCTTGGGTCTTGTCTGGTGTGGTAGATCTGGGCCTCTATGGCTCTGGTCCTCAGGGCCTGCTCCTGTGCAGCCAGGATGAGTGCCTCTGTGCTGTCCTTCAGCCCAGCCCTTTCAAGCCATTGGTAGGATTTGTTGAGATCAGCCACTTCAGTTATGTTCCGGTGGTACATCCCGTGTAAGGGCTTGTCCTCCCATGATAGTCCCTCTTCCAGCATCTCATCCTCTGTTCTCCACTGCCTGAGACATTCACTCAGCACGTCATCTGTCGGGGCCTTATCCTTGATGTACTTATGGATCTTGGATGTTTCATCCTGGATAGTGGCTCTCACGCTCACTAGTCCTCGGCCTCCTTCCTTGCGGCTAGCGTACAGTCTCAGGGTGCTGGATTTGGGGTGGAACCCTCCGTGCATGGTGAGGAGCTTTCGTGTCTTAACATCTGTGGTCTGTATCTCTTCCTTTGGCCACCTTATTATTCCTATATATATATAGTATCTGTAATAGGTTCAAATTCAAGTAGATCCTTCATAAAAATAAAATATGGAGTCACATTCCAGATTCTATTAAACATTCTATACAGTAGAATCAGGACAGCTGGTATAATAGTCCAATTTATATGGATGATAAAATAGTCAGGAAACATGAATTAGGAAGCTGTAAATGTGGAGTAGAGGACACTTCAACACCATCTGTACACCATCCTTCCTTAATATAGAAGCCCCATGTTTTTGCGGAAAGCTCCGCGGCGCCGTCCTTACGGAGCAGCTGGAAGCCGGGAAGGTGTAGCGCTGCGTCAGGGATGTTCTCCCTGAGCCAGGTTTAAGTGAAGCACAAGGCGGCGGATCTGTTAAGTCCCTGTTTTCTGTGTTAAGAACTGAACTAATGTTTAAAGCACATAATAAAAGTGCTGCTATCTAAATGTTTTATGTATTTTCGTTTTAGTGTTTTAATGTCAGTGTTACTGAAATATACCTTAAATAAATGTACATCATAGTAAGCATTGACACAAATGCATTTTGAATAAAATTTACTAAGGTGGAGTGAGTAACATCTAGTGATTTGTTTGGATCAATAAGCAAAAAAGCAAAGTGTTTATTTGAGTACTTGAATGAAAAATACTATGTGCCAAGTATAGTATACGAAAACAAATAGCCCTGTGACATTAACTTAGGATTAGAAGAGAGAACAGGAGCAGAACAAGAGCGGAGTGTTGTCTCCTCCTCCCTCCTTCCACATCTGCTGCAAAAGCATTGCCGAGCACTTCTAACCTGCTTTTCTGGCCCTCAAAGTTAGCAAATCGGTGCCTGAAGTCAGCAGCGAGTAGGTTTACTTTGTCTGTAAACTGCGTACTTGGGAACACGCTGGTCGAGAGCATCTCTTTCATCGTGTGGCAGCTGGGAAAGTGGCTGAAGTTTTTCTTTCCGCATTTGTGTCTCCCACAAACCTAACTTGGCTTTAAATGTCTTCACTGTATAGTACATGTTGGAGATGATGCAGGTTGATCACATTCAGACGCACAAAAACGCCATTTCACACTGGAACGTTTCATCGCGGAGCTCTGTTGCATCTTCCCCATTGTTTTCCACAAACAGACAAATCTCCTGACGAAGCTCAAAACATCTCTGCAGCACCTTTCCCTGGTTTCGCCATCGCGCCTCTGTGTGACAGGGCCAGTCACCGTACTCGATATCCAAATCACCCAAAAATGCCTTGAACTGGCGGTGATTTAAACCTTTGATGAAGTTTACTGCTCGTGTTTAAGTGCTCATTACACATTTTTACAGATTTGCCGCAGTGATTTCTTGTGTGTGATGCAGTGATAAGCAGTCAGCGCAACTGTGAAGTTTTCTGTTTGCTGATTTTGTGATTTCTTCTGCAACAATGAAACTAGCATTGACAGCAGCCTAGCTTTGTGACCTGAATGAACAGAGCCTGCCGGGACTAAGAGCTGGTTTTAAGTCTTCCACCTGCCGCAGCCTTTCTTCTGTGTTCATAACCTTTTCTTTAACCTTTATAAACATGGCAGCCCAACTGTGTCATGGTTTCTCAGTGATTCGTGAGGTCATCTCTAGTTCACTGACCACTTCTACAAGTTACTGATTCTCTCCTCAGATCTTACTATGAGATGAGCCGGATCCTCCGCTCGTTGTTGTCCGTTGTTTTCGAGCTCTCGTTCTGTCGCTCCCGTCTCGTCCCGGGGATCAGCTGATCGCGACGTCCTTTGTATTTTACACTTAGCGACGGTTTCCTTTCCCAGTGAAGTTAACTCCGGTTTTGTCTCCGTCTGAGCAGAGAACCAGACCAGATAGATGTTGACTGGAGTCGAACTGCGACTAAAAAAAAAAGAAAAGAAAAGACACGCAGGTTCGGATGAGGGTCTATTTCCGGTCCGCCCCTGGTGTCGGATCCAATAAGACACTGGAGTCCCAGCGTGACGTCTGCGTTCGGCGGGAAAACTGTAGAACGCGTTTAATGGCCCTTTGTTTTCTATTTACAGCAAATTGTGGTCGCTGCAATAAACTATCCGGGAGTTTAACCCCTATGTCTCCCTCGGTCATTACATTTCTGCCGTTGCTGATCGTTTTGGAGAAAATTCTCTTTGGAAAAGATAGGAGTCTGTGAGTTATATGTTCGACATGAATCAAAGACATAGGAGAGTTAAAATTAAAGTGTTTTTTTTTTTTACAAATACATGAGTTAGCTTAAGTTAAGTTGTTAAAACCACACACACAAATTTTTATCATGCAAACAGGGACAATCATATTAAAATCACAGACATGCAGATTAATGTTCAATTCAATTCAATTCAATTTTATTTATATAGCGCCAAATCACAACAAAGTTATTTCAAGGCACTTTACAAAGTAAGGTTTAAAACCTCACACAACTAAACCCAACAAACCCCACATACAGCAAGCATTTAATTTGACAGCAACAGTGGAGAGGAAAAACTCCCTCTCTAACGAGGAAGAAACCTCCAGCAGAACCAGACTGGATGTGGGCGGCCATCTGCCTCGACCGGTTGGGGTGAGAGGATAGAGAGATAGAAAAGCACAGCAACAGCAACAAGCAACAACAAGCAACAACAGAGCACAGGCAGGATGGTAGGACCAGGGACTGGATGCAGGCAGGATGGTTGGATCCGCAGCTGCCCATCACAGACACCAAACTTTGAGTCCAATGATACCTGTGGGTGAGGACAGAGAGGGAGAAAGAGTGGGGGTGGGGGGGAGAGAGGAGAGAAGCACAACTACTGGACAGAAAGAGACAAGGTTAGTTAAACATGGGACAATGATGGGAGGTTATGGGACAGAGGAGGTAGAAGGAAACAGAGGAGCTCAGTGTTATAAATTAAGTCCCCCAGCAGTCTATGTCTATTGCAGCTTAACTAAGAGATGGTTCCTGTGACTAACAATAATTGCCAGTGACCTGAACCATCTCTAACTATAAGCTTTATCAAAAAGGAAGGTTTTAAGCCTAATCTTAAAGGTGGAGAGTGTGTCAGCTTCTCGAACCTGAAGAGGGGAGCTGGTTCCAGAGGAGAGGAGCTTGGTAGCTAAAAGCTCTGCCCCCTGTTCTACATTTAAACACTCTAGGAACCGCAAGTAGCCCAGCGCTCTGAGAACGAAGTGTTCTGCTGGGAGCATAAGGAACTATAAGGTCTTTAAGATAAGAAGGAGCTTTATCATTGAGTACTTTGTATGTGAGTAGGAGAATTTTAAATTTCTATCCTACATTTTACAGGCAGCCAGTGCAGAGAAGCTAATGTAGGAGAAATGTGATCTCTCTTTCTAAGTCCTGTCAGAACTCTGGCTGCAGCATTTTGAATGAGCTGTAGGTTTTTTAAGGAGCTGTTAGGACATCCTATGAGTAAGGAGTTACAGTAGTCCAGCCTAGAGGTAACAAATGCATGGATCAGTTTCTCTGCATCGCTCTGAGAGAGGATACTTCTGATTTTAACTATATTTCTAAGGTGGAAGTAGGCGGTTCTGGAGATTTGTTTAATGTATGATGTAAAAGAGAGATCCTGGTCAAACATGACACCAAGGTTCCTCACAGTAGAATCTGAAGCTAATGTTATGCCATCCAGGGTGGCTATCTGACTCAATAGCGTCTCTCTCAGATTTTTAGGCCCAACAATAAGAATCTCGGTTTTATCTGAGTTTAGTTGAAGGAAGTTTTGGGACATCCAGGATTTGATGTCTTTTAAACAACCCTGAATTTTGACTAGTTGATCTGTTTCATTTGGTTCCAAGGACATGTATAGCTGAGTATCATCTGCGTAAAAATGAAAATTAATAGAATGCTTTCTAATAATCTCACCTAGAGGAGACATGTATAAGCTAAACAGAATTGGACCCAGCACAGAACCCTGTGGAACTCCATAGCTAATCCTTGTGCGTGTGGAGAATTTATCATTAACATGAACAAACTGGAATCTGTTCAACAAATAGGATTTAAACCATCCCAATGCTGTTCCATTAATCCCGATTCTATGTTCTAGTGTCTGTAATAGAATGTGATGATCAATTGTATCAAATGCAGCACTAAGATCTAACAGGACAAGGACAGAAACTAGACCATTGTCCGAAGCTAATAGAAGATCATTAGTGACTCTAACCAGAGCTGTTTCTGTGCTATGATGTTTTCTAAATCCTGACTGAAAATCTTCATACAGGTTATTCCCACTAAGGTGGTCAGATAATTGTTTAGCCACGATTTTTTCCAGAATCTTGGAATAAAGGGTAAATTTGAAATGGGCCTATAGTTGGCTAGTTGTCCAGGGTCAAGGGTTGGTTTTTTTCAATAGAGGT
Source organism: Betta splendens (assembly GCF_900634795.4). Lineage (NCBI taxonomy): Eukaryota > Metazoa > Chordata > Actinopteri > Anabantiformes > Osphronemidae > Betta > Betta splendens. The sequence continues at coordinate 20,584,874 of NC_040882.2, read as the reverse complement.
TTGACCACAGCCACCTTAAAAGCCTGTGGTACATAGCCTAGTTGTAAAGATTGGTTGATTTGATTTAATATGGATGAGCTGATTAAAGGTAGAACTTCTTTGAGTAATCTGGTTGGGATTGGATCTAAAAGACAAGTGGACGACTTGGAAGAGTTAATTATTGAGGTTAACTCCATATGAGTTATGGGGGAGAAGCTGTCTAGGTAAGACAGAGGATTTAATAAATTTAAAGTTAATGGATCTAGACAGTGCTTTCTGTCATTTGGAAGAAGTCGCTGCTGAATGTTTTTTCTAATGATAATAATTTTATTAGTAAAGTAGTTCATAAAGTCATTGCTGCTGAGATTTAAGGGGATAGTAGACTCAATACAGCTATGAATCTTGTCAGCCTGGCTACAGTGCTGAAAAGAAACCTGGGGTTGTTTTTGTTTTCCTCAATTAGGGAGGAATAATATGTTTTTCTAGCAGCACAAAGTGCTTTTTTATATTTCATTAGACTGTCCTTCCATGCAATGCAGTTTACATTTATTTTGTTGGAACGCCACTGTCTTTCTAGTTGTCTAGTCCTTTGCTTTAGACTGCGGATGTCTGAGTTATACCACGGAGCTAACCTCCTCTGATTCACTGTCTTCTTCTTCAGAGGAGCCACTGTGTCTAACATTGTACGTAGAGAAGCTGCAGCATCATCTACAAGACAGTCAACCTGTTCATAAGGATTAAGGTGACTGTTCTCTGTGTATCTGCAAGACATTGAGGCAAAAGATGATGGAATCATCTGCTTGAATCTGGCAACAGCATTGTCAGATAAACATCTGCTATAGTAACATTTCTTTCCAGCTGTTATAGGGTCAGTTGTGCTAAATTCAAAAGTTAATAAGAAATGGTCAGATAACAGAGGGTTTTGGGGAAGAAACTATTAAATTATCAATTTCAACTCCATATGTCAGGACAAGATCTAGAGTGTGGTTAAAACGATGAGTGGGTTCATTTACCTGCTGTGTAAAACCAATAGTGTCTATTAAGGAGTTAAAAGCAGTGCTGAGACAGTTGCTGTCAACATCTACATGAATGTTAAAGTCTCCCACTACAATGACTTTATCTGTGCTAAGAACTAAGTCAGATAAGAATTCAGAGAATTCAGTTAAGAACTCTGAATATGGAGCAGGAGGACGGTAAACAATACAAAACACAACTGGTTTCTGAGTTTTAGAGTCTGGGTGAGAAAGGCTCAGAGTGAGGCTCTCAAATGAGTTATAACTATGTTTAGGTTTAGGAGTAATTAATAAATCTGATTTATAAATGGCTGCTACTCCTCCACCTCTACCTGTACTTCTTGGAACATGATAGTTGATGTGACTCATTGGAGTCGACTCATTTAAAGTAACATATTCATCCTGCTGCAGCCAGGTTTCAGTGAGACAGAACAGATCTATGTGATGGTCACTTATCAAGTCATTTATTAAAAAGGATTTAGATGAGAGAGATCTGATATTTAATAAACCACACTTCATTAGCTTACTATTACTTTGTTCTGTAAGAGGAACTGTTTTGATGTTTATTAAATTCTGGTAAGTCACTCCTCTTTGATTTGTTTGTGACTTGTATAGTTTAGGTGGTTGGGGAGCAGACACAGTCTCTATGCGATAACTAAGACTAAGAGGGGGTGACGGCTGTAGAGAACATGCAGAGAGGCGTGTAAGACTGCGACTCTGCGTCCTGGGCTCCACTCTGAGTTGTCACGGAGTGGGGAGGCTAAGCAACAAGGCCATGTTACTAGAGAGCAGAGAGGCTCCGTTCAACGTGGGATGGACGCCGTCTCTTCTAATCAGCCCAGGTTTTCCCCAAAAAGTGCTCCAATTAGCCACAAAGCCCACATCGTTTGCAGGACACCACCTAGACAACCAGCGGTGGAGCGATGACATGTTCAAAGACGTTTCACTGCTGACAGGTCAGGATGGCTGGACTGAGGAAGGAAGAGGAGCAGAAAAAAGAAGGGTGAAAGATGGATTCTCTGAGCAGAGACATAGCAGCTCTGCGGATGCAGGGGAAAGAGTCCAGCGGCGCATCCTGCTGGAGGGTCCGCAGCGGCCCTCATGCTTTAGACAGACCAAACATCTGGGCAACCTGACCTTCAACATCTGGAACAGGATCTGGAACATGGTCTTCTACACTGCTGTGTTGCAATATTTACTCCAAAATATTGTTACTGCTCCGGTTCACAGACAAACGTTGGGACATTGCTTTACATTTTTAACAAAAGGTTATATTTTAAGTGTGTTTGAATAAAAACATTGTTTCCAAGTCGTTTAGCAGCCTTTTATTTTGGATGAAAGCAGACAGTTGTTTTTAAAAAAAAAAGCCACAGATTCTTTATTTAGCCAAAACCCTCTTCTTCTTCATTTGCTGTTAGTGGCTGGAAAACTCCTGTCGCCAGGCGTTGCGTCAGAAAGGTCATATGACGTAAAAATCTACAATGCGAATCATTCGCTGTGGCGACCCCTGATGGGATAAAACCGAAGGGAGTTACCAGTTAGTTAACGTTAGCAAAGGAAAGTAACAGGACTTCCAAGTAATCGTGTCTAAGATCACAACTGTCCTCAAATTAAACGGTATAAACGGTCGAATATATTACTTACTCTGTGCTCATTCGACCATTCTGTCGCTAGCTCGGCATCCTGAAGCTAGCTTTGAGTGCTGCTTAGGTTACATGCAGCGCAAAACTAAAGGCTCGTAATACATGTAATAAATTTACTTTTATCACCCAGTCAAATTTACTTGATTTTGGAGATTTTTGAAACAATTAATTTGTTTATTTACAAGTACTTGTTATTTGCATACAAACAAGACAAATTATGATACTTAATTTCCATGTATTATATTAAATTGTATGAAATATTTTGGAGTAAATATTCCAACACAGCAGTGTAGAAGACCATGTTCCAGATCCTGTTCCAGATGTTGAAGGTCAGGTTGCCCAGATGTTTGGTCTGTCTAAAGCATGAGGGCCGCTGCGGACCCTCCAGCAGGATGCGCCGCTGGACTCTTTCCCCTGCATCCGCAGAGCTGCTATGTCTGCTCAGAGAATCCATCTTTCACCCTTCTTTTTTCTGCTCCTCTTCCTTCCTCAGTGCAGCCATCCTGACCTGTCAGCAGTGAAACGTCTTTGAACTGCTCATTAATCTGCATCTCTGTGTGTTGGGTCTGGATTTTAATATGATTGTCTCTGTTTGTATGATAAAAATTTGTGTGTGTGGTTTTAACAACTTAACTTAACTCATGTATTTGTAAAAAAAACACTTTAATTTTAACTCTCCTATGTCTTTGATTCATGTCGAACATATAACTCACAGACTCCTATCTTTTCCAAAGAGAATTTTCTCCAAAACGATCAGCAACGGCAGAAATGTAATGACCGAGGGAGACATAGGGGTTAAACTCCCGGATAGTTTATTGCAGCGACCACAATTTGCTGTAAATAGAAAACAAAGGGCCATTAAACGCGTTCTACAGTTTTCCCGCCGAACGCAGACGTCACGCTGGGACTCCAGTGTCTTATTGGATCCGACACCAGGGGCGGACCGGAAATAGACCCTCCCCCGAACCTGCGTGTCTTTTCTTTTCTTTTTTTAGTCGCAGTTCGACTCCAGTCAACATCTATCTGGCCTGGTTCTCTGCTCAGACGGAGACAAAACCGGAGTTAACTTCACTGGGAAAGGAAACCGTCGCTAAGTGTAAAATACAAAGGACGTCGCGATCAGCTGATCCCCGGGACGAGACGGGAGCGACAGAACGAGAGCTCGACACGACGAACAACAACGAGCGGAGGATCCGGCTCATCTCATAGTAAGATCTGAGTAGAGAATCAGTAACTTGTAGAAGTGGTCAGTAAACTAGAGATGACCTCACGAATCACTGAGAAACCATGACACAGTTGGGCTGCCATGTTTATAAAGGTTAAAGAAAAGGTTATGAACACAGAAGAAAGGCTGCGGCAGGTGGAAGAATTAAAACCAGCTCTTAGTCCCGGCAGGCTCTGTTCATTCAGGTCACAAAGCTAGGCTGCTGTCAATGCTAGTTTCATTGTTGCAGAAGAAATCACAAAATCAGCAAACAGAAAACTTCACAGTTGCGCTGACTGCTTATCACTGCATCACACACAAGAAATCACTGCGGCAAATCTGTAAAAATGTGTAATGAGCACTTAAACACGAGCAGTAAACTTCATCAAAGGTTTAAATCACCGCCAGTTCAAGGCATTTTTGGGTGATTTGGATATCGAGTACGGTGACTGGCCCTGTCACACAGAGGCGCGATGGCTAAACCAGGGAAAGGTGCTGCAGAGATGTTTTGAGCTTCGTCAGGAGATTTGTCTGTTTGTGGAAAACAATGGGGAAGATGCAACAGAGCTCCGCGATGAAACGTTCCAGTGTGAAATGGCGTTTTTGTGCGTCTGAATGTGATCAACCTGCATCATCTCCAACATGTACTATACAGTGAAGACATTTAAAGCCAAGTTAGGTTTGTGGGAGACACAAATGCGGAAAGAAAAACTTCAGCCACTTTCCCAGCTGCCACACGATGAAAGAGATGCTCTCGACCACCGTGTTCCCAAGTACGCAGTTTACAGACAAAGTAAACCTACTCGCTGCTGACTTCAGGCACCGATTTGCTAACTTTGAGGGCCAGAAAAGCAGGTTAGAAGTGCTCGGCAATGCTTTTGCAGCAGATGTGGAAGGAGGGAGGAGGAGACAACACTCCGCTCTTGTTCTGCTCCTGTTCTCTCTTCTAATCCTAAGTTAATGTCACAGGGCTATTTGTTTTCGTATACTATACTTGGCACATAGTATTTTTCATTCAAGTACTCAAATAAACACTTTACTTTTTTGCTTATTGATCCAAACAAATCACTAGATGTTACTCACTCCACCTTAGTAAATTTTATTCAAAATGCATTTGTGTCAATGCTTACTATGATGTACATTTATTTAAGGTATATTTCAGTAACACTGACATTAAAACACTAAAACGAAAAGACATAAAACATTTAGATAGCAGCACTTTTATTATGTGCTTTAAACATTAGTTCAGTTCTTAACACAGAAAACAGGGACTTTAACAGACCCGCGCCTTGTGCTTCACTTAAACCTGGCTCAGGGAGAACATCCCTGACGCAGCGCTACACCTTCCCGGCTTCCAGCTGCTCCGTCAGGGCGGTGTCGCGGAGCTTTCCGCAAAAACATGGGGGGCTGCTTCTATATTAAGGAAGGATGGTGTACAGATGATGTTGAAGTGTCCTCTACTTCACATTTACAGCTTCCTGATTCATGTTTCCTGACTATTTTATCATCCATATAAATCGGACTATTATACCAACTGTTCTGATTCTACTGTATAGGATGTTTAATAGAATCTGGAATGTGACTCCATATTTTATGTTTATGAAGGATCTACTTGAATTTGAACCTATTACAGATACTATAGGCCTTTATCAGATGTAAGGCAAATAAATGTAATACTTGTAATTATTATGTGTACACTGATAAGTATTGTCAGTGTATTATTATTGATCATTTTATTTACCACAACATTTGATCTAGTGATAACAAAAGCAAAACCTATCACAACTCAATTTGATTTTGAAGCATCTCTCCCTATATATATTCTTATACAAATTAAGTAATAAAATACCAATTTTAGTATTTTGTCACTGCATCACTGTTACTTAACTTACATTATTTTTTGTGCAATAATTTAATTGTGCAATATTCTCTCCTCTTTAAAAGGTTCAGATCCACCTCTGCTCCATCAAACAACCATGGAAGAACAGAAAACGGTATTGTCAGACTTCCTTGTTTCCAGCTTCTGTCCTGTTGACTAGTTTTCATATAATCTATGTTAACTCTTTTTTTTTTCTTTGGCAAGTATGTATCAGAATCTGTAGGGTGATTGAGATCAAGTCCTTTTAGATTTGCGGTTACCTGTTTTCTTCTTACTTCCAGTGGCCTTTCATTTATCATCACCCGCAGAGACACACTGGTGGAGTTTTCATTGTCACGGCCTACAACCTAATACTGAACTGCATTCAATTTTCTTAGCATTGCTCTAGACCGGGGGTGTCAAACTGATGCTGACGAGGGCAACTGCCCTACTGGTTTTCCACCTCTCCCTGCCCCAGCTCCTACCGATTACCTTGACCACGTGTGTTCAGTCAATGACAAGCTGGAAAAGCCAACTGACACACCTGATCAAGCTAAACAGCAGAGAGAGCTGGAAAACCAGCATGGACACCGGCCCTCGAGGACCAGAGCTCGAGGTGTGTTCTAGACCCTGACCTATGATTACAATACAATTTGACTTCATTTATCGACAATGAGGAAAATATTTTGTTTGCAGCAGCAAAAGACAATAGTCAAAAACAGCATATGAGAATAACAACAGTATTAACCATGCAAAAAAACTAGGTATTAAGTAAATTTAAGTGAAGAATGAAGAATATTTTTGTCTGCATAAATAATACACAAAGAATCTATTATTGGCCCATGCCTAAATTTTTTTGTTATCTCCGGGTCAGATTCAAACCAAATGCCAAAATGATCAGGTCTTGCCACACGAGATATGTGGAGAGGCATCAAGACCATAAAAGACTACAAGCGCAGCGATAAACAGGTCAGCCATGACTCCACCCTCCCTGTCACATTGTTCAGCTTCTTTGCACGCTTTTACTCCGCTGACAGGCAGCACAGTGACTGAACATCTCACAAAGCTGGAGGAGCAACATCAGCCTCTGGTCCCACAGCTTCTCATTGTGAGCTCCATCCCGAGGAGGATCAACATCCACAAAGCTACAGAACCTGAGAAAGTGTGAGGCAAGACTCTGAAGGTGTGTGCTGACCAGCTGGCTGGGGTCTTTCTGGATATTGTTACCATCTCCGTGCATTCTGCCACAGTACCTGTTTGCCTCAACTCCTCAACAATCCACCTGCCTGAATGATTATCACTGATTGTCCTGTTGCTCTGACACACGTAATCATGAAAAGCTTTGAGAGAATCGTTCTGCAGCACATCAAGGACATCATGCCTGCTGGTCTGGACAGGCAGCACTCCACTCAGCCCTGTCCCATCTGGAGCATCCGAACACTTGTGTAGGGATGCTGTGTGTTTACTATGAAACTTAAAGACCTGGGTCTACCTTCACCACTGTGCTCCTGGATAAAAGAATTGGGAACCACACATCATCCACTCTGGTCCTAAACATAGATGCACCACAGGGCTGTGTGCTCAGTCCAGCTATCACAACTTGAGATTGACAAGGTACAACACAAATGCTACGGCAAGGGGGAGCCAGGACGCCAGGTCAGAGGGGAGATTTAATCATTGGCTATAAGAGCAACCATGGGAGCCATGAGAAACAATACCAGCAAAAATCAAGGGAGCTCGGAGGGAAGTGATCCAAATGACAAAGGCCCAGAGAGGTGCAATGAAAAGACCGATGCCCAAGAGGTACAGCCAGATGCCCATACCTGAAGCACTCAAAACTGCAAAGCAAAGGCTACAAGCCTTGGCCAGCCGCCTAAAGCGATACACCAGAGACAACGAAGCCAGACGAATAAACCGGCCGTTCGCAACACAACCTGCGAAAGTGTGCTCTCAATGGCAGGGTAATAACAACAGAGCAGACCCACCAAGGCTGGAAACTGAACAGTACTGGAAAGGTATATGGGAGAGGGAGGCGTTACACAACAGTGATGCACAGTGGCTGGTGGATCTGAGGGAAGACCACAGCAACCTCCCTGAACAGAATCCAGTGACTCTCATAGTGGCAGACACCCAACAAAGAGTCTCAGGTATGAAAATCTGGACAGCACCTGGCCCTGACATGATCCACACCTACTGGCTAAAGAAGCTCACTGCAATCCATGAGCGCCTGGCAGCACAAATGAACCAGCTGCTAAGGGATGGGACTCACCCTGAATGGTTAACCGAAGGGCGAACGATCCTGATAATGAAGGATCCCTCAAAGGGTGCAGTCCCATCCAACTACCGGCCAATAACCTGTCTCTCCACAACATGGAAGCTCATGTCAGGCATCATCGCAGCTAAGATAAGTGGGCACATGGGTCAATACATGAGCGGAGCACAGAAGGGCATTGATAAGGATACCAGAGGAGCCAAACACCAACTCCTGGTAGACAGAACAGTCGCCCAAGACTGCAGAGTGTGACACACCAACCTGTGCACAGCCTGGATCAACTACAAGAAAGCCTATGACTCAATGCCACACACATGGATCACTGAATGCTTGGAGCTGTACAACATCAACAGAACTCTAAGGGCCTTCATTGCAAACTCGATGAGGTTGTGGAGAACCACCCTTGAAGCCAATGGGAAGCCACTTGCCCAAGTATCCATCAAATGTGGCATATACCAAGGAGATGCACTGTCCCCACTGCTGTTCTGCATAGGTCTGAACCCCCTCAGCCAAATAATAAACAAGACTGGCTATGGATACCGACTCCGGAACGGGGCCACCATAAGTCACCTCCTCTACATGGATGACATCAAGCTGTACGCCAAGAGTGAGCGAGACATCGACTCACTGATCCACACCACCAGGATCTACAGCTCGGACATCGGGATGTCATTCGGGCTCGAGAAATGTGGGAGGATGGTGACAAAGAGAGGCAAGGTAATCCACACAGAAGGGGTCTCACTCCCAGAAGGAACAATAGCAGACATTGAGGACAGTTACAAGTACCTTGGAATACCACAGGCAAACGGCAACCTTGAACAGGCAACAAGGAATGCGGCAACAGCCAAATACCTCCAACGAGTAAGGCAAGTCCTAAGAAGCCAGCTCAATGGCAAGAACAAATCCCGGGCAATAAACAGCTACGCTCTGCCAGTGATCAGATACCCTGCAGGAATAATAAGGTGGCCAAAGGAAGAGATACAGACCACAGATGTTAAGACACGAAAGCTCCTCACCATGCATGGAGGGTTCCACCCCAAATCCAGCACCCTGAGACTGTACGCTAGCCGCAAGGAAGGAGGCTGAGGACTAGTGAGCGTGAGAGCCACTATCCGGGATGAAACATCCAAGATCCATAAGTACATCAAGGATAAGGCCCCGACAGATGTCGTACTGAGTGAATGTCTCAGGCAGTGGAGAACAGAGGATGAGATGCTGGAAGAGGGACCACCATGGGAGGACAAGCCCTTACACAGGATGTACCACCGGAACATAACTGAAGTGGCTGATCTCAACAAATCCTACCAATGGCTTGAAAGGGCTGGGCTGAAGGACAGCACAGAGGCACTCATCCTGGCTGCACAGGAGCAGGCCCTGAGCACCAGAGCCATAGAGGCCCAGATCTACCACACCAGACAAGACCCAAGGTGTAGACTGTGCAAAGAGGCCCCAGAGACGGTCCAGCACATAACTGCAGGGTGTAAGATGCTGGCAGGCAAAGCATACATGGAACGCCATAACCAAGTGGCTGGCATAGTATACAGGAACATCTGCGCGGAGTATGGACTGGAAACCCCAAGGTCAAAGTGGGAAACACCTCCCAAGGTGGTAGAGAACGAGCGAGCCAAGATCCTGTGGGACTTCCAGATCCAGACTGACAGAATGGTAATGGCGAACCAACCAGACATTGTGGTGGTGGATAAAGAGCAGAGGAAAGCCGTAGTGGTGGATGTGGCAATACCAAGCGATGGCAACATCAGGAAAAAGGAACATGAGAAACTAGAGAAATACCAAGGGCTCAGAGAAGAACTGGAGAAGGCTTGGAAGGTGAAGGCCACAGTGGTGCCTGTGGTGATCGGAGCACTAGGGGCTGTGACCCCCAAACTGGAGGAGTGGCTACGACAGATCCCTGGACAGATCCCTGGATTAACATCCGAAATCTCAGTCCAGAAAAGTGCAGTCCTAGGAACAGCAAGGATACTGCGCAGAACCCTCAAGCTCCCTGGCCTCTAGTAGAGGACCCGAGCTTGGAAAGTGGATGAGACCACCCGTGTGGGGTGAGAAGGGAGGTTTTTTTCTTTTTTTATATATACTCCATCATGAGTCCAGTCATATGCGTGTGTGTGTGTATTTTTTTTTTTTCTCAAAAAAAAAAAACACGCATATGACTGGACTCATGATACTTCTCTGTGGTTCCATTGTCATCTTCTATTAATAAATACAGTATCTGTCTGAGATGTTTTAATAAAGCTATCATCTAATGTTTTTTTTGTTTTCCACCCCTGATATATTGAACATCATCAATATTATGTCTCATCTTTCACTACTTCTCTATTTCTCATATTTAGTTTAGCAGTCATGTGCTTTTATCTTAATATTTACTATTAGGTTTCCTTTGTCTTTCTTTACAGGATTCAACTTTTTTGTTGCATGTTCTGCTTTTACTGTAATCCTACTTATTTCTAAATTTAATTCTCTGCTCATTTGTTTTTATACACCAAGATCAAGAGATTTTTTTTACATTCCAGGCTTTCCCATTTTATTAAATCCCAAATTAATAAAAAGTGGAAACTCAGGGACTTGCCAAAACTGTCCTGAATCAAAAGCAGAATAAGTGGTAAAAATTGTGCCAATTATTCCCAAAAATTGTTTAATGCTGGTCAGCAATGTTTGAACTATGTTTTGCTTTTGTTCTTGTGTTTGGAACCTATTGGCCATCTTTGTAAAAGGGCCACTTCTACTACATATGTGGGCTAGAGTTGTTTGACGCTCAGATCAAACTGAATTCATCATGTCATATCTTCAGGTTAGGTTCACAAGTTATACACAGTGCAAAGACCACATCTTTGTCATGTAGTTTAGACTTTAAACATTTTTTTTTTTTTTTTGCATTTTTTAAAACATCTATAAAAGTTCTCAATGTATCTGTTTTTTTGGTCTAATAAAAAAATCTTTATCTTGATCAATCTTGTGTCTTTGCCATGTCCTGTCTCACCTTCATTCTTTTGTGTTCGCACACCTAGAGGTCCTGGAAAAAAACTTTAAAACTAACTGGTGTTCTAACTACTTGTGTCTTGATGACATTTAATTTTCTTCTATATTTGTCTCTTTAGAATCACAAAAGGGCTTCAATGCTGTATCTCTGTCAGCAGCGTGACCAAGCTTTCACTGGACCATCAGAACTAAGGAATCATCACAAGATTCACTTTAGGAAGAAACCATTCAACTGTGAACAGTGTGGAAAAACACTCTCTGGCAGCAGTAGTGTTCTGAGACACCAACGTGTTCACACTGGAGAGAAACCTCATTCATGTGACGAGTGTGGAAAAGCTTTCTCTCGCCGCAGTGGCTTACTGGCACACCAACGTATTCACACTGGAGAGAAACCTCATTCATGTGACGAGTGTGGAAAAGCTTTCTCTAGCCGCAGTGGCTTACTGGCACACCAACGTATTCACACTGGAGAGAAACCTCATTCATGTGACCAGTGTGGCAAAACATTCTCTCACCTGACTAGCATTCTGAGACACCAACGTATTCACACTAGAGAGAAACCTCATTCATGTGACCAGTGTGGAAAAGCTTTGTCTGACCACAGTAGCTTAAAGATACACCAACGTATTCACACTGGAGAGAAGCCTTATTTCTGTGACCAGTGTGGAAAAGCATTTTCTCAGCTCATTCACTTAGCAATACACCAACGTGTTCACACTGGAGAGAAGCCTCATTCATGTGACAAGTGTGGAAAAGCATTCTCTTGTCGCAGTGGTTTAGTGAGACACAAACGTTTTCACACTGGAAAGAAATCTCATTCATGTGGCCAGTGTGGGAAAGCTTTTTCTGAGCTCAGAAGCTTACTGAAACACCTACGTGTTCACAACCTCAGCACACTGATCTGATGAGTGTGGAAAAATGTTCTCCTCTTCTGACAAGCTGATGCGGCGTCAGCGGATTCACACTGGAGAATGAATTTATTTATGTGATAGTCAAACTAATTACATATACTGTCTCAATAACATGGATGTAGTGTTTAGAAAATAACACTGCAAGACGTGACAACACAAACAACAACACGCTGTGAAGGTGACCAACTAAACTATTAGCTTGTTTTATTCATAGAAACAGTTGTCATCTTTTAACAGTACTTAAAATTGACCTGAAATTGACTTAATGAATAAAAGTCATTACTTTCTGTAGTTCACAGAAGTACAGTGTAGCAATTCACGTGTGGACCTAGGTAACTTAACATGTAAGCATCACTCCCTTCCATAGAGACAAAGCTATGACCAGAAAATAAGAATGCACGGAACTCTTGTCTTTTCCACAGGACACTGTTTCCTCTCACAACAGAACTGTGAATTTAACATAAACAACACACATATGGTTAAGTGCACATCACAAGACCATGGATACTTTCAGGTGATGCCACCTAAATCTCACCAGGGTCCTCCTCTGCCTTAACACTAACCAGACCTAGACTTGTCTGTTGTTTTTTACCCAGACGCATGGACTCTCCCACTAGTCAGTAGATCTGGGTCGTAAACCTGGAATGTGAATTAATAAAAAGAGAAAACTCTCCATTTAGACACAGATTATGGTTCAGATCCACCAAAACTTTCAACTGTCATGAGACTGATACCATTGTATTCTGTATATAAAATGCTTTTATTTGATATGAGATTGGTTCCTGTGTGATGCTTCATTCTTGATCTACAGATTTGCCAGTAAAATACTCAACAACAAAGGAACCTCAAATAACTTCTCACCAGGCTTTGCTTTGTGTGGACTTATAAAGAGAATTAAAGATACTCACCTTCTTCTTTTAATCTGGGTACCATACAGTAGATATGTTCTAGGTACCCCAGGTAAATTATGTAACCTGATGTTCATTGTGCTGACTTTTTAAATCATTTTAAGTGTTACAACAGTTTAATTAGTAATATTTAGATTAAGCCACTCATAATTTGTGATTTTGCTTCTGATTATTTGTGTATGTTTTAGTGTTTACTTAGTGTTACATAGGGAAAAGACCATTCATCATGTAATAACTTGTCATTTGTCACAGCGTTTAAAGGACAATGTATAAAGACTTAATAATCTATGCATTTATCTTTGTTGTTTAACCATTCTGACTTCTCTGCTTATTTGAGTGGCAAAGTGATCGTTCCATGTGTACTGTGTTATGGTTTGATGGAACTTTGAGCTTGATGAAAAGAGGAAAGCTTAGTTATCCCAAATTTAGGATCAAACCAAACAAGTAGTTTGATTCCTGATCTGAAGAGGTGGAACTCTCCACCACTGGTTGAACTCATTTTTTCCGCCCTGCAGTGACCACTGCCCCTGGGGAATTTAAACCAGTGACACCCTAGTGGAATCGGATTTCGCTCTATCTTCAAACTTCTTCACCTTTTCTTTTTGCGTCTAATTCCTTTCTTTAATTTCCTTTGTTCTTAAATTTTGTAAACTTACCTTGAACTTAAAAAATACGAACAAGCAGCGAATTTCATTACTTTAGAAGGTCATCTCAAGAAACTTTGTGAAACTCTCTTCTTAATTGACTCGCTATTTTTGATTGAACTAATTAAATGAGATTCCAGCCCGTTTCCTTTTTGGGCTAGTTTTAGTAGCGCTGACGCTTTGAAACACCTTGAAAGTCCAGCCTGACTGACTGTTACTTCGCTGAACCCGAGCCGTCATCATCACCGCGGGCGACGATTTCTGGCCCAAAGGCCGTGGCACCTGGACCAGAGAGGGCACGTCTGCTCCACCAACCGGTAACGGGAGACGCTGCACAGCGGCTACAGCTCCAAACTAAGGCAAGATGAACATCTCTGATCCTCTGAGAAGTCTGGTGTTTCTTAAAGCGCTAAAAATTGAATATTCCAAATTCATTAGTTTTATAAGTTAGAAACAATTACTCTATTCTCTTAATCAAAGCCACCACACACTTCAGTATTGACCATCATTTATCCTTTTATTCATTCGTTGCACATTGCTACGTTTACTGTGGTTTTGTTCACATATGTTTATTAATTGCCATTAACATTATCTGTTACATGAAGCTTCCATCACACACACACACACCCTCATTCACCAACACTCTCTCTGTTCATGCATTGCTAATCATTTCATACTCATTTTTTGTTTGTTTATTTGAATATGTTTATTTTATTTCCTCCATATATCCAGTAGTGTTAGATCAATAAAATGTAAAAGGAATCTGGTTTTGTGTGCATTGTTCTTCAGATTTACTGTAAGCAGAGGTCACTGAACCGTGACAAGAATTCACGACATTAGAGACTGATTTAGTTTTATCGCAAGAAAGGTGTTATTGTTGTTCATAACTAGTAACTCACAAATTGAAATCTGGTGTTGAATAGATTAATACAAGGGTTGTATCAGCTTTAAAACAAACCAAAAGCCCCAATTTCGAGGAATGTTAATGTTTTATTAATCATTAATCATTAATCATTAATATCAAACTATTATTTTGAATCAGCTACAACAGTAAAGGTGTCAGCTCAGGTGCACTTTTCTTGCTCTGTTGCTTATTGCGCTGTGGCAAACTGTTTGAAATCTGTTTTCACTGCTATGATGGAAAAAATAGTTTCTTATTGTATGACATTATAAGAAAGTACTGTATATGGTTTGTTATGTTCAGCTTGCAGCTTCCTTATGTATGGAAATCATACACCAGTTTTCTGTATTTGACATTTCTCTTGCTCTATGGTTGTTTCTGCCTGGCACTCTCTGAAGCTGGCTCCTATCTGAGCCTCCTCTCAGTGACAGAGATGTCTATGCAATTTGATTGGACCAGAGGGACAATGTGTCCTGTCAGGTAAAGGGACAAAACGCTGAAACAACCTGAGGATTGTGGGATCTTACGTTACACCTTTTTCTTGTATGTTCTGTTGCATGTCCAGCACTGGTTTAGTTTAGCCTTGTTGTTTTTTAGGGGTTATTTATGGTGCACATCAATGTTTTAATTTACTATCCCCACTATTGTTTTCTTTTGTCACAATAAATTACATGAAAGACAACTCTCATCAGATTGTTTGTTGAAAAATTTCCGCAACAGTACACAATAATCTGAAAATTATTTTAATATACTAACTCGCATTTCCTTGATCAAATATCAGTCACCATTGATGAATCTTGAGATTTACTAGAGTGGCTAATAGAAATGACTGCAAATGCAGAATTGATGATAGGACAGACTTTGTAGTGTGTGTGTGTGTACAGTGTGTGTGTGTTCAATGACTGGGGGAAAGATTCTTAGTCTTCTGCACATTCAATGAGACGCTGTTGCCACTGCACTGCGAGGCCAGAGGTTTCACCTCACTCCTGTAGTTGGTTTCATTTTCGCTGGAGATGGTCTGTGCCTAGAGAAAACAGGAAAAAGTGGCAGTATTATGTTTATAGCTGAAAATGGTCTAATCCTACTGTACATCACATAGATTGCGCTATGACAAACCTCACTGTAAGTGCTGTACTATGGGCACGTGGAGTGTATTGTATAAATAACAATAAGTAGAAAGAAAAAATGAAGCAAGCGGCCAACAAGGTATTTGTTTGCGTTTGTATTATATTTACGTTTAACTGCTTCTATTTTCTTTCTTATCTTTCTTTTCAGCCTTTTATTTTGGATCAAAGCAGACAGTTGTTTTAAAAAAAGGCCACAGATTCTTTATTTAGCCAAAACCCGATTCTTTTCTTCATCTGCTGTTAGTGGCTGGAAAAACAGGACGTTTTTCCGTGTCCGTGTCCGTGGTGCAGTGGTCAGTGCGCTCCTGTCGCCAGGTGGGTTCAATCCCCTCAGAGCGGCGTTGCGTCAGGAAGGTGTAGGTGTGTATGATGTAAAAATCTACCATGCAAATCATTCGCTGTGGCGACAAATGATGGGATGAAACCGAACGTTAGCAAAGTAAGGTAATGGTACGTCCAAGTAATCGAGCTCGACACGACGGACAACAACGAACGGAGGATCCGGTGTTTCGTATTAAGTCGTGACCACGTTAACTGGCGACCGACTTCTGAATGCCGCCGCGGTTGCTCTTAGTTACGGCAGCTGTTTGTAGCAGGAAGGAGGCGTGTTAGCTGTCCACGCCGATGTTGTGTCAATGTTTTGTTAATGTTTTGTCGCCTGTACACGATTTAAGTGAATCGATTTAAGTAAACGCAGTTTGTGCGTTGCTCGTGTTATAGTTACGTAAGTGGCTAAAGGAAAGTGAGGACTGAGTGAATCTGCTCCTGAATTGCTACGCTCTGCTTTCAATAAAGGATCAAATGTTAAACCTCTGCGTTTTGTCTCCGGAGCCTTGACTGAGTTTAATATTCATCAATTATAAATAAAAACATTCACAAGCACTTTGTGAAATAAACAAATTTTAACGGGATTCGATCCCGCGACCACTCCAACAAAAGCAGACCTAAGTCCACGTACAGTAAGGAACTATTGAGCCACAAGCACATAACTTGAAACAATAAAGTGAAAACACCTAAAATATATAAAGCATATTGAACACACACACACACACACACACACACACATTTATGTAGTAGCTATTAAAATTCAATTGTCTTCAACCAGAACATCATGGAAAAATAACCTAAGCAAAACCAAAACACATTTTAATAATAATATACTCACTGTATATATAAAGATGTTCTATATGGTATATATATATAGATCGTACAGACAATGAACAAACATAACAGCAAGTTTAACAGGACAAAACGTGAAGCCACTGAGCTCTGCTGAAAGAAATGGACAGTCATTTGTTATGAATTAAACTGAGAATGACATTAAATCAAGCGGCAGTGTGTCAAATGTTGAAGGCCATAAAACATCTCATTCACAAAAATCTTCAGCTTCTTCTTCTTTTTCTTAAAAGCTGAAGAGTGGGCAGCTTTAGCCACGAGACAGAACATGGAGGAGAAACATACACTGGAAGAAGAGGACAACGATTGAGTAAAAGAAAAGATGGGCTATAGCTGAACACTGAGACTGCTGATAGAATGATGGAACAGAATGGTTAAACAACAAAGATAAATGCATAGATTATTAAGTCTTTATACATCCTTGTCCTTTAAACGCTGTGACAAATGACAAGTTATTACACAATGAATGGTCTTTTTCCTATGTAACACTAACACTAAAACATACATAAATAATAATCAGAAGTAAAATCACAAATTATGAGTGGCTTAATCTAAATATTACTAATTAAACTGTTGTAACACTTAAAATGATTTAAAAAGTCAGCACAATGAAAATCAGGTTACATAATTTACCTGGGGTACCTAGAACATATGTACTGTATGGTACGCAGATTAAAAGAAGAAGGTGAGTACCTTTAATTCTCTTTATAAGTCCACACAAAGCAAAGCCTGGTGAGAAGTTTTTTGAGGTTCCTTTGTTGTTGAGTATTTTACTGGCAAATCTGTAGATCAAGAATGAAGCATCACACAGGAACCAATCTCATATCAAATAAAAGCATTTTATATACAGAATACAATGGTATCAGTCTCATGACAGTTGAAAGTTTTGGTGGATCTGAACCATAATCTGTGTCTAAATGGAGAGTTTTCTCTTTTTATTAATTCACATTCCAGGTTTACGACCCAGATCTACTGACTAGTGGGAGAGTCCATGCGTCTGGGTAAAAAACAACAGACAAGTCTAGGTCTGGTTAGTGTTAAGGCAGAGGAGGACCCTGGTGAGATTTAGGTGGCATCACCTGAAAGTATCCATGGTCTTGTGATGTGCACTTAACCATATGTGTGTTGTTTATGTTAAATTCACAGTTCTGTTGTGAGAGGAAACAGTGTCCTGTGGAAAAGACAAGAGTTCCGTTCATTCTTATTTTCTGGTCATAGCTTTGTCTCTATGGAAGGGAGTGATGCTTACATGTTAAGTTACCTAGGTCCACACGTGAATTGCTACACTGTACTTCTGTGAACCACAGAAAGTAATGACTTTTGTTCATTAAGTCAATTTCAGGTCAATTTAACTACTGTTAAAAGATGACAACTGTGTCTATGAGGAAAACAAAGAGCTAATAGTTTAGTTGGTCACCTTCACAGCGTGTTGTTGTTTGTGTTGTCACGTCTTGCAGTGTTATTTTCTAAACACTACATCCATGTTATTGAGACAGTATATGTCATTAGTTTGACTATCACATAAATAAATTCATTCTCCAGTGTGAATCCGCTGACGCCGCATCAGCTTGTCAGAAGAGGAGAACACTTTTCCACACTCATCAGATCAGTGTGGTGAGGTTGTGAACACGTAGGTGTTTCAGTAAGCTTCTGAGCTCAGAGAAAGCTTTCCCACACTGGCCACATGAATGAGATTTCTCTCCAGTGTGAACACGTTGGTGTCTCAGAAGGCTACTGAGGTCAGAGAGCGCTTTTCCACACTGGTCACAAGAACAGGGTTTCTCTCCAGTGTGAATACGTTGGTGTCTCAGTAAGACACTGTGACGAGAGAAAGCTTTTCCACACTGGTCACATGAATGAGGTTTCTCTCCAGTGTGAAGATGTTGGTGTCTCAGAAGGCTACTGAGGTCAGAGAGCGCTTTTCCACACTGTTCACAAGAATAGGGTTTCTCTCCAGTGTGAAAACGTTGGTGTCTCACTAAACCACTGCGACAAGAGAAAGCTTTTCCACACTGGTCACATGAATGAGGCTTCTCTCCAGTGTGAACCCGTTGGTGTGTCACTAAGTGAAAAAGCTGAGAAAATGCTTTTCCACACTGGTCACAGAAATAAGGCTTCTCTCCAGTGTGAATACGTTGGTGTATCTTTAAGCCACTGCGGCTAGAGAAAGCTTTTCCACACTGGTCACATGAATAAGGCTTCTCTCCAGTGTGAATACGTTGGTGTGCCAGTAAGCCACTGCGGTAAAAGAAAGCTTTTCCACACTGGTCACATGAATGAGATTTCTCTCCAGTGTGAACACGTTGGTGTCTCAGAACACTACTGCGGTCGGAGAGCGTTTTTCCACACTGTTCACAGTTGAATGGTTTCTTCCTAAAGTGAATCTTGTGATGATTCCTTAGTTCTGGTGGTCCAGTGAAAGCTTGGTCACGCTGCTGACAGAGATACAGCATTGAAGCCCTTTTGTGATTCTAAAGAGACAAATATAGAAGAAAATTAAATGTCATCAAGACACAAGTAGTTAGAACACCAGTTAGTTTTTAAAGTTTTTTTCCAGGACCTCTAGCTATGCAAACACAAAAGAATGAAGGTGAGACAGGACATGGCAAAGACACAAGATTGATCAAGATCAAGATTTTTTTTATTAGACCAAAAAAACATACATTGAGAACTTTAATACATGTTTTTAAAAAATGCAAAAAAAAAAAAATAAAAAAAACTTTTGTTTAAAGTCTAAACTACATGACAAAGATGTGGTCTTTGCACTGTGTATAACTTGTGAACCTAACCTGAAGATATGACATGATGAATTCAGGTTGATCTGAGCGTCAACCAACTCTAGCCCACATATGTAGTAGAAGTGGCCCGTATACAAAGATGGCCAATAGGTGCAAAACACAAGAACAAAAGCAAAACATAGTTCAAACATTGCTGACCAGCATTAAACAATTTCTGGGAATAATTGCCACAATCTTTACCAGTTACTCTGCTTTTGATTCAGGACAGTTTTGGAAAGGCCCTGAGTTTCCACTTTTTATTAATTTGGGATTTAAAAAATGAGAAAACCTGGAATGTAAAAAAAAATCTCTTGATCTTGGTGTATAAAAACAAATGAGTAGAGAATTAAATTTAGAAATAAGTAGGATTACAGTAAAAGCAGAACATGCATCAAAAAAGTTGAATCCTAAGGAAACCTAATAGTAAATATTAAGATAAAAGCACATGACTGCTAAACTAAATATGAGAAATAGAGAAATAGTGAAAGATGAGACATAATATTGATCATGTTCAATATATTAGGGGTGGAAAACAAAAAAAACCATTAGATGATAGCTTTATTAAAACATCTCAGACAGATACTGTATTTATTAATAGAAGATGACAATGGAACCACAGAGAAGTATCATGAGTCCAGTCATGTGTGTGTGTGTGTGTGTGTGTGTGTGTGTGTGTGTGTGTGTGTGTGTGTGTGTGTGTGTGTGTGTGTGTGTGTGTGTGTGTGTGTGTGTGTGTGTCTGATCACTGGCAGGGAGTAGCTGTTTATTGCCCGGGATTTGTTCTTGCCATTGAGCTGGCTTCTTAGGACTTGCCTTACTCGTTGGAGGTATTTGGCTGTTGCCGCATTCCTTGTTGCCTGTTCAAGGTTGCCGTTTGCCTGTGGTATTCCAAGGTACTTGTAACTGTCCTCAATGTCTGCTATTGTTCCTTCTGGGAGTGAGACCCCTTCTGTGTGGATTACCTTGCCTCTGTTTGTCACCATCCTCCCACATTTCTCGAGCCCGAATGACATCCCGATGTCCGAGCTGTAGATCCTGGTGGTGTGGATCAGCGAGTCGATGTCTCGCTCATTCTTAGCATACAGCTTGATGTCGTCCATGTAGAGGAGGTGACTTATGGTGGCCCCATTTCGGAGTCGGTATCCATAGCCAGTCTTGTTTATTATTTGGCTGAGGGGGTTCAGACCTATGCAGAACAGCGGTGGGGACAGTGCATCTCCTTGGTATATGCCACATTTGATGGATACTTGGGCAAGTGGCTTCCCATTGGCTTCAAGGGTGGTTCTCCACAACCTCATCGAGTTTGCAATGAAGGCCCTTACAGTTCTATTGATGTTGTACAGCTCCAAGCATTCAGTAATCCATGTGTGTGGCATTGAGTCATAGGCTTTCTTGTAGTCGATCCAGGCTGTGCACAGGTTGGTGTGTCGCACTCTGCAGTCTTGGGCGACTGTTCTGTCAACCAGGAGTTGGTGTTTGGCTCCTCTGGTATCCTTACCAATGCCCTTCTGTGCTTCGCTCATATATTGACCCATGTGCCCACTTATCTTAGCTGCGATGATGCCTGACATGAGCTTCCATGTTGTGGAGAGACAGGTTATTGGCCGGTAGTTGGATAGGACTGTACCCTTTGAGGGATCCTTCATTATCAGGATCGTTCGCCCTTCGGTTAGCCATTCAGGGTGGGTCCCATCCTGTAGCAGCTGGTTCATTTGTGCTGCCAGGCGCTCATGGATTGCAGTGAGCTTCTTTAGCCAGTAGGGGTGGATCATGTCAGGGCCAGGTGCTGTCCAGTTTTTCATACCTGAGACTCTTTGTTAGATGTCTGCCACTGTGATTGTCACTGGATTCTGTTCAGGGAGGTTGCTGTGGTCTTCCCTCAGATCCACCAGCCACTGTGCATCACTGTTGGGCCTCTGTCATTTGGCTCACTTCCCTCCGAGCTGCCTTGATTTTTGCCTCCAACCTTCGTTTCCATGGTGGGTATTGTTTCTCATGGCTCCCATGGTTGCTCTTATGGCCAAGCACCTCTAGGATCACTGATGCTGAAGTGTATATCAGCTCATTGGTTTCTGTGATTGTTGTGGTAGGGATCGCTCTTAATGCTGCACTCACATCTTCCATGAGACTTTCTGATGGTACTTCACTTAGCCGTTGTAGTTGGCTTCGAGGTTGCCTGTTCAATGTCGTCATGATCTTATCTTTCAGGTCAGTCACTGCCTCGCTCAGCGTATCTGTGCTTATTGGGGCTTCGTACCCAATTTCCGGTTGGGGAGATGGTGAAACCTCCCCTCTGACCTGGCGTCCTGGCTCCCCCTTGCCGTAGCATTTGTGTTGTACCTTGTCAATCTCAAGTTGTGATAGCAGTTGCCGTTTGTGGATGTTGGAACACTGAGCTACTAGTTGCTTCGCCGTCAGTCTTGAATGTGGGTTTCTTACCACTTATCACTTATAAATCACTCACTTATCTTAGCTTTGTGGACTTGTACACTTTCTGTAGCTTTGTGGATGTTGATCCTCCTCGGGATGGAGCTCACATGGAGAAGCAGTGGGACCAGAGGCCGATGTTGCTCCTCCAGCTTTGTGAGACGTTCAGTCACTGTGCTGTCTGTCAGCTGAGTAAAAGCGTGCAAAGAAGCTGAACAATGTGACAGGGAGTTTGGAGTCATGGCTGACCTGTTTAGCGCTGCGCTTGAAGTCTGTTATGGTCTTGATGCCTCTCCACATATCTCGTGTGGCAAGACCTGATCATTTTGGCATTTGGTTTGAATCTGACCTGGAGATAACAGAAACTTTTAGGCATGGGCCAATAATAGATTCTTTGTGTATTATTTATGCAGACAAAATATTCTTCATTCTTCACTTAAATTTACTTAATACCTTTTTTTTGCATGGTTAATACTGTTGTTGTTCTCATAAGCTGTTTTTGACTATTGTATTTTTCTGCTGCAAACAAAATAATTTCCTCATAGTCGATAAATGAAGTCAAATTGTATTGTAATCATAGGTCAGGGTCTAGAACACATGTCGAGCTCCGGTCCTCCAGGGCCGATGTCCCTGCAAGTTTTCCAGCTCTCTCTGATGTTTTCCTTGTTCAGGTGTGTCAGTTGGCTTTTCCAGCTTGTCATTGACTGAACACACACAGGTGAAAACCAGTAGGGCAGTTGCCCTTGTCGACATCAGTTTGACACCCACGGTATAGAGCAATGTTAAGGAAAATGAATGCAGTTCAGTATTAAGTTGGCCGTGACAATGAAAACTCCACCAGTGTGTCTCTGCGGGTGAAGATAAATGAAAGGCCACTGGAAGTAAGAAGACAGGGAGCCGCAAATCTAAAAGGACGTGATCTCAGTCACCCTATAGATTCTGATACATACATAGAATTTAACATAGATTATATGAGAACTAGTCAACAGGACAGAAGCTGGAAACAAGGAAGTCTGACAATACCGTTTTCTGTTCTTCCATGGTTGTTTGATGGAGCAGAGGTGGATCTGAACCTTTTAAAGAGGAGAGAAGATTGCACAATTAATAAAACTAAAATAATGTAAGTTAAGTAACAGTGATGCAGTGACAAAATACTAAAATTGGTATTTTATTACTTAATTTGTATAAGAATATATATAGGGAGAGATGCTTCAAAATCAAATTGAGTTGTGATAGGTTTTGCTTTTGTTATCACTAGATCAAATGTTGTGGTAAATAAAATGATCAATAATAATACACTGACAATACTTATCAGTGTACACATAATAATTACAAGTATTACATTTATTTGCCTTACATCTGATAAAGGCCTATAGTATCTGTAATAGGTTCAAATTCAAGTAGATCCTTCATAAACATAAAATATGGAGTCACATTCCAGATTCTATTAAACATCCTATACAGTAGAATCAGAACAGTTGGTATAATAGTCCGATTTATATGGATGATAAAATAGTCAGGAAACATGAATCAGGAAGCTGTAAATGTGAAGTAGAGGACACTTCAACATCATCTGTACACCATCCTTCCTTAATATAGAAGCAGCCCCCCATGTTTTTGCGGAAAGCTCCGCGACACCGCCCTGACGGAGCAGCTGGAAGCCGGGAAGGTGTAGCGCTGCGTCAGGGATGTTCTCCCTGAGCCAGGTTTAAGTGAAGCACAAGGCGCGGGTCTGTTAAAGTCCCTGTTTTCTGTGTTAAGAACTGAACTAATGTTTAAAGCACATAATAAAAGTGCTGCTATCTAAATGTTTTATGTCTTTTCGTTTTAGTGTTTTAATGTCAGTGTTACTGAAATATACCTTAAATAAATGTACATCATAGTAAGCATTGACACAAATGCATTTTGAATAAAATTTACTAAGGTGGAGTGAGTAACATCTAGTGATTTGTTTGGATCAATAAGCAAAAAAGTAAAGTGTTTATTTGAGTACTTGAATGAAAAATACTATGTGCCAAGTATAGTATACGAAAACAAATAGCCCTGTGACATTAACTTAGGATTAGAAGAGAGAACAGGAGCAGAACAAGAGCGGAGTGTTGTCTCCTCCTCCCTCCTTCCACATCTGCTGCAAAAGCATTGCCGAGCACTTCTAACCTGCTTTTCTGGCCCTCAAAGTTAGCAAATCGGTGCCTGAAGTCAGCAGCGAGTAGGTTTACTTTGTCTGTAAACTGCGTACTTGGGAACACGCTGGTCGAGAGCATCTCTTTCATCGTGTGGCAGCTGGGAAAGTGGCTGAAGTTTTTCTTTCCGCATTTGTGTCTCCCACAAACCTAACTTGGCTTTAAATGTCTTCACTGTATAGTACATATTGGAGATGATGCAGGTTGATCACATTCAGACGCACAAAAACGCCATTTCACACTGGAACGTTTCATCGCGGAGCTCTGTTGCATCTTCCCCATTGTTTTCCACAAACAGACAAATCTCCTGACGAAGCTCAAAACATCTCTGCAGCACCTTTCCCTGGTTTAGCCATCGCGCCTCTGTGTGACAGGGCCAGTCACCGTACTCGATATCCAAATCACCCAAAAATGCCTTGAACTGGCGGTGATTTATACCTTTGATGAAGTTTATTGCACGTGTTTAAGTGCTCATTACACATTTTTACAGATTTGCCGCAGTGATTTCTTGTGTGTGATGCAGTGATAAGCAGTCAGCGCAACTGTAAAGTTTTCTGTTTGCTGATTTCGTGATTTCTTCTGCAACAATGAAACTAGCATTGACAGCAGCCTAGCTTTGTGACCTGAATGAACAGAGCCTGCCGGGACTAAGAGCTGGTTTTAATTCTTCCACCTGCCGCAACCTTTCTTCTGTGTTCATAACCTTTTCTTTATCTTTATGAGACGTTTGACGATGCCTTCTTAGATTGTATTCTTTCATCACAGCCCAACTTTCTCCACACATAACACACTGGTTTGCCTTTTACCTCCACGAACTGTTGCATTGTGGGTAATTTAGCTTTGGCTGTGGCGTGCGGGCCGGTTTCCATCATAATTAAATGTCATCCTGACGGCCTGATATACTTAATTCGAGGGCCGGGCCGTGACTTTGGCATATGTGGGCTAAGGCATGGGTTTATAGACCCTGGACGTACGTCAGCTAGACATCTGGTTTCATTCTAACTTTTGGCCCAATGTCAGTCATCAGCAGTAAATGTTTACTCAAAAGCCAATGTGTTCCCTGGAGTCTAGCCCAGACATTCTTTCCTGATACTGATTCTGCCAAAATAGAAAGGTTCCAGAACAGTTACTGGGACCTGTGAACATGACCAGAAGAAGTCACGTGACTGCCGAGTAGCTTATCTGCAGGCTGAACGGACTGGTTGTTACAATATGTTAAAGCTTTATAAACATGGCAAGCGGACCGGAAATTATCTATAAGATGATAGATGATCTATAAGATAGACAGGTTTCACATTACAGATGTCGGTAATGATGAGTCCAAACTGTAATAAAAGACTACAACTATATTTTGACAAGTTACAATGCCAACAAAAATGTCTTCGTTAATAAGAACATCAGTGTCTTCTGCAAAGGAGAGGTAGTGAGAAGCTGATTAAAGTCGCGCTATGTGGAAACAATTTGAAAATAAAAGTCTTCGATTTAACTAAATGACAAACAGGTCTCCTCAATGTAGTAATAAACAAAGTTGCAGAAGCATCAAATAGAGCTCTAATAACGGTCTATCAAATATATTTACCATGTCTATGTTACTTATATATTTCTATTCAATTAGAAACACAATAACACACATTTGATTAAATAACTTTTATGTGAGAATAAAACATGGACCTGAACAACCACGTACTAGCGAGGGTTTGACGGTCAGTCTGCTCTGATGCAGTTCTCACGCACAACCAGCAGATGTCGTTGTTCTGACTGTGTCAAATGGTGTTGAGCAATGTGTCGATTTCAGCCCAACTGTGTCATGGTTTCTCAGTGATTCGTGAGGTCAACTCTAGTTTACTGACCACTTCTACAAGTTACTGATTCTCTACTCAGATCTTACTATGAGATGAGCCGGATCCTCCGCTCGTTGTTGTCCGTTGTTTTCGAGCTCTCGTTCCGTCGCTCCCGTCTCGTCCCGGGGATCAGCTGATCGCGACGTCCTTTGTATTTTAGACTTAGCGACGGTTTCCTTTCCCAGTGAAGTTAACTCCGGTTTTGTCTCCGTCTGAGCAGAGAACCAGACCAGATAGATGTTGACTGGAGTCGAACTGCGACTAAAAAAAAGAAAAGAAAAGACACGCAGGTTCGGGGGAGGGTCTGTTTCCGGTCCGCCCCTGGTGTCGGATCCAATAAGACACTGGAGTCCCAGCGTGACGTCTGCGTTCGGCGGGAAAACTGTAGAACGCGTTTAATGGCCCTTTGTTTTCTATTTACAGCAAATTGTGATCGCTGCAATAAACTATTCGGGAGTTTAACCCCTATGTCTACCTCGGTCATTACATTTCTGCCGTTGCTGATCATTTTGGAAAAATTCTCTTTGGAAAAGTCTCTTTCCTATCATTTGCTGTTATCATACAGTATATTTTTGCATGGCCCTCGCTGGCACTGGCTCCTATGTTAAGTAAAGTTAAGTAACTTTTAAGTATTTTACAATGAAAATACTGTTTGTCATAAATGGGTCAACTGCGATTTAATTTAATAATCATGTACAAAACAACAATATAAAAACACACAAACAAATTTATATCGTGCAAACAGGGACAATCATATTAAAATCCAGACCCAACACACAGAGATGCAGATTAATGAGCAGTTCAAAGACGTTTCACTGCTGACAGGTCAGGATGGCTGCACTGAGGAAGGAAGAGGAGCAGAAAAAAGAAGGATGGATTCTCTGAGCAGAGACATAGCAGCTCTGTCAGACACAGTCAGAGCCACGGAGATGAACACGTCTCATCCCTGTTTAACTGCAAGGATGCAGTGGAAAGAGCCCAGCAGCGCCTCCTGCTGGAGGATCCACAGCACTCGTGCTTTAGACCAGACCAAACATCTGGGCAACCTGAGCTTCAACATCTGGAACAGGATCTGGAACATGGTCTCCTACACTGCAGTGCTTCTGGATCCAAACACTGCTGGAACAGAACTGTCTTAAGCCCAGTGTGAGACAAAGAGAAAAACAGCAGCTTCCTGCAGTGATGCTGTTCCTGAGCTGTCTCAGTAAGTAGAGCCTCTGCTGGGCCTTTGTGTGGACAGTGTCTATGTGAGGGGACCACTTCAGGTCCTGTGAGATTGTGCACCCTATAACCTGACTGATTCCACAGTAGCCACTATGTTATGGTGGAGGGAGAGGGGGGGCAGGCGTTTCTTCCTTAAGTCCACCATCACCTACAGTCAAATGAGAAATGTCCCCACCCACGCTGAAGTGTTTTTGGCTTTTCCTATAAACTTAATTTATGCAAGTTGTTTTGTTTACAGTTTCTGTTGAGCTCCAGCTGGTTCTGACTACACTGAACTCCTGTCAGTCAGGAAGCTCCTGATCCACTGATGCCACTAAAAGTGTCATGTTTCACGCCATCTGTCACATCCTGTTTTATTTTGTTAACTTCCTGTCACTCTCCGGTTCCCAGTATCCACACCTGTTACCAATCAGTAATCAGTACCTGTATATAGCCTCCACCTCTAACAGACTCCAGTTGCCAGATTGTTAGTTTCCGTACTCTTTCCAGCATCTCATGTTTAGCTACTCGTGTTTTGACCCTGATCGCCTTGACCATTGTTTCTGCCTGAACCTCGTGTATCCCGCTGCCCGTGAGAGAACCGTGCCTAATAATCTGACCGTGAGTTTGTCTTATCCTTGCCTGTACTTTTGCCGAGCCTGCTTGTGTAACGAACCCTGCCTGGACATTGGATTAGAGATTGCCTGCTCCCTTGTGTACTGCTTCATTGAACGCTTTTGTGCATGACCTGGACCGCCTGACCCTGCCTTATGTAATAAACCTGTGTTAAACCATCACCGTGCTTCTGTACCGTGCATGTGGGTCCGACACCTGCCCAAGTCTGACAGAACAATCTGGCCAGAAATGGACTCCGCCGGTGCAGAGAGCTTCCGAGCACAGCTCATGGCTCAGGAGCAACGAGCAGCAGAACAGGAGGAGAAAACCAACGCCGCTCTCCAGAGATTGGCCGAGTGTGTCCTTCGACAGGAGACGGCGATGGCAGGATTGACTGAGGCGATGAATCGCCTGAATCAGAGCTCGACGGGAGAGACGAGGCTGACTCCGAGCGCCGCTGCCGCAGCTGCACACTTGGCCGCAGCGGTTCCCTTGGCCGTCGCTCCGGACGCCAGGCTGGGCGCCCCGATACGGTTCTCGGGTGAGTCAGGAGACTGTCGAGCATTTCTCACGCAGTGTGAGATTCATTTTGAGTTACATTCACCCGCGTTCCCATCGGACCGAGCTCGAGTGGCATACGCTATTTCACATCTGACGGGGGACGCGGAAGCATGGGCGACAGCGGAGTGGCAAAACGGCTCCCCCTGCGTGTGCACATTCGCTGCTTTCGCTACAGCGCTGAAACAGATCTTCCAGGAAGTCACCCCGGGGCGCGAGGCGGCTCAGCGGCTGGTGAACATCCGTCAGGGCGGGAGACCGACGGCGAAATACGCGATCGAGTTCCGTACGCTAGCGGCGGAGGCCGGCTGGGACGCCACCGCATTGGGTGACGTATTCATCCGCGGACTCTCTTGTCGGGTCAAGGACTGTTTAGCGGCGAGGGATCTGCCCAGCGATTTGGACGCCCTGATCGCTCTGGCGATCCAAATTGACCACAGGCTGGGGAGCACCGAACGGGAGCACCAACGAGAGGAGGGGCTGCGGGAGGACCGCCGACACCGCACTACGAGCCCCAGGAGGGGGTATCGTGAGCCCGGCGGCCAGACCGTTCCCCGGAACCCGGAAGTTGGACCGACGCCAGAGGAGCCGATGCAGATCGGACGCGCACGGCTTACGGAGGAAGAGAAGCGGCGTCGACGCTCCCAGAAACTGTGCATGTATTGCGGCCAGGCTGGACATTTCGCCTTGCACTGCCCGCTAAAAGACATGGCTCATCGCTAGCGCGGAGGGTAGCGGTGAGCCGAACGGTTTTAGGTAGCGCCTCCGCTCGCTCACTACCAACTGTGACTTTAGTTTCAAGCACCCGGTCCATCCAGCAGGCGGTTCTCATTGACTCTGGAGCCGACGCTAGTCTGATGGACGCAGGACTCGCGGAACGACTGGGCATTGCAGCGTTTCCCCTGGCTTCTCCCGTGGAGACGGCAGCGCTGGATGGACGTCGGCTCTGGAGAGTCACCCACCGCACAGAGCCGGTAATAATGACCTTTGCTGACACTCACACCGAGAGAATCACATTTTTGGTTGTGGAGTCGTGCTACCACCCGGTGGTACTGGGCCACACATGGTTAAGGCTGCACAATCCAACGCTTGATTGGCGCAGGGGGGAGGTGAGCCGATGGGACCCAGATTGTCTGAACACGTGCTTTCAGGCCTCAGTTTCCCAACAGGCACCTGTGGAAGCAGCGGCAACAGCCAGTGAGGGGATCGAGCAGGCCGATCTAACTGGAGTCCCCGAATGTTACCATGACCTCCGCACGGTGTTCAGCAAGGCTCGAGCGACCTCTCTACCCCCCCCATCGGAAACACAACTGTGCGATCAACCTGCGCCCATGGACCACACCACCCAAGGGGAGATTGTATCAGCTCTCTCCCAAGGAGAATCGAGCCATGAGGGAGTATCTGGACTCTGCGTTGGCCTCAGGTATTATTCGCCCTTCATCCTCTCCTGCGGGCGCAGGGTTCTTCTTTGTAGGGAAGAAGGACGGCTCTCTGCGGCCCTGCATTGACTACCGGGGCCTCAATGACATTACCGTTAGAGATTCCTACCCTCTTCCATTACTTTCCTCCGCCTTTGAGTTGCTAGCAGGGGCCACACATTTCACGAAATTGGATCTCCGTAACGCGTACCATCTGGTACGGATCCGAGAAGGGGACGAATGGAAGACGGCCTTCAATACCCCGAATGGACACTACGAGTACCTCGTCATGCCCTTCGGCCTTACCAACGCGCCAGCCGTCTTCCAGGCCTTCGTGAACGAGGTACTCGGCCCCATGATTAATGACTTTGTTTTCGTGTACCTTGATGACATCCTGGTCTTTTCTCGCTCCGAGGAGGAGCACATAGCACATGTTCGCCTGGTCCTCAAGAAGTTACTAGAACACCGGTTGTACGTAAAGGCGGAGAAGTGTGAATTTCACGCAGACCAGGTCTCCTTCTTAGGGTTCATCGTCAGCAGGGACAGGATCGAGATGGATCCGGCCAAGACCCAGGCAGTCCAGGAGTGGCCGGTTCCGCAGAGCCGCAGGGAGGTGCAGCGCTTTTTGGGATTCGCCAACTTTTATCGGAAATTCATTAGGAGGTTCAGCAGTATTGCCGCCCCACTGCATGCACTAACCTCGTGTAAGACAGCTTTTCAGTGGACGGACGAAGCAGAGGAGGCGTTTCAGCGTCTGAAACGCAGCTTCATCACAGCACCCGTGTTACGGATGCCCGACCCACAGCGGCAGTTCGTGGTGGAGGTCGACGCATCCAACTCAGGAGTAGGGGCAGTGCTATCCCAGAGGGATTCCACAGACGGTAGGATCCACCCCTGCGCGTTCATGTCCCGCAAGCTATCCCCGGCCGAACGTAACTACGACATCGGGGACCGAGAACTGCTCGCGGTGAAAGTGGCCCTGGAGGAATGGAGACACTGGCTGGAGGGGGCAGACCAGCCCTTCCTAGTGTACACGGACCATAAAAACCTCGAGTACCTCAGAACGGCGAAGAGGCTGAATTCACGCCAGGCCCGATGGGCACTGTTCTTCAGTCGTTTTAATTTTCATTTGTCATATCGCCCTGGGTCAAAAAATGTGAATCTGGGCAACCTGAGCTTCAACATCTGGAACAGGATCTGGAACATGGTCTCCTACACTGCAGTGCTTCTGGATCCAAACACTGCTGGAACAGAACTGTCTGAAGCCCAGTGTGAGACAAAGAGAAAAACAGCATCTTCCTGCAGCGATGCTGTTCCTGAGCTGTCTCAGTAAGTAGAGCCTCTGCTGGGCCTTTGTGTGGACAGTGTCTATGTGAGGGGACCACTTCAGGTCCTGTGAGATTGTGCACCCTATAACCTGACTGATTCCACAGTAGCCACTATGTTATGGTGGAGGGAGAGGGGGGGCAGGCGTTTCTTCCTTAAGTCCACCATCACCTACAGTCAAATGAGAAATGTCCCCACCCACGCTGAAGTGTTTTTGGCTTTTCCTATAAACTTAATTTATGCAAGTTGTTTTGTTTACAGTTTCTGTTGAGCTCCAGCTGGTTCTGACTACACTGAACTCCTGTCAGTCAGGAAGCTCCTGATCCACTGATGCCACTAAAAGTGTCATGTTTCACGCCATCTGTCACATCCTGTTTTATTTTGTTAACTTCCTGTCACTCTCCGGTTCCCAGTATCCACACCTGTTACCAATCAGTAATCAGTACCTGTATATAGCCTCCACCTTTAACAGACTCCAGTTGCCAGATTGTTAGTTTCCGTACTCTTTCCAGCATCTCATGTTTAGCTACTCGTGTTTTGACCCTGATCGCCTTGACCATTGTTTCTGCCTGAACCTCGTGTATCCCGCTGCCCGTGAGAGAACCGTGCCTAATAATCTGACCGTGAGTTTGTCTTATCCTTGCCTGTACTTTTGCCGAGCCTGCTTGTGTAACGAACCCTGCCTGGACATTGGATTAGAGATTGCCTGCTCCCTTGTGTACTGCTTCATTGAACGCTTTTGTGCATGACCTGGACCGCCTGACCCTGCCTTATCTAATAAACCTGTGTTAAACCATCACCGTGCTTCTGTACCGTGCATGTGGGTCCGACACCTGCCCAAGTCTGACAGAACAATCTGGCCAGAAATGGACTCCGCCGGTGCAGAGAGCTTCCGAGCACAGCTCATGGCTCAGGAGCAACGAGCAGCAGAACAGGAGGAGAAAACCAACGCCGCTCTCCAGAGATTGGCCGAGTGTGTCCTTCGACAGGAGACGGCGATGGCAGGATTGACTGAGGCGATGAATCGCCTGAATCAGAGCTCGACGGGAGAGACGAGGCTGACTCCGAGCGCCGCTGCCGCAGCTGCACACTTGGCCGCAGCGGTTCCCTTGGCCGTCGCTCCGGACGCCAGGCTGGGCGCCCCGATACGGTTCTCGGGTGAGTCAGGAGACTGTCGAGCATTTCTCACGCAGTGTGAGATTCATTTTGAGTTACATTCACCCGCGTTCCCATCGGACCGAGCTCGAGTGGCATACGCTATTTCACATCTGACGGGGGACGCGGAAGCATGGGCGACAGCGGAGTGGCAAAACGGCTCCCCCTGCGTGTGCACATTCGCTGCTTTCGCTACAGCGCTGAAACAGATCTTCCAGGAAGTCACCCCGGGGCGCGAGGCGGCTCAGCGGCTGGTGAACATCCGTCAGGGCGGGAGACCGACGGCGAAATACGCGATCGAGTTCCGTACGCTAGCGGCGGAGGCCGGCTGGGACGCCACCGCATTGGGTGACGTATTCATCCGCGGACTCTCTTGTCGGGTCAAGGACTGTTTAGCGGCGAGGGATCTGCCCAGCGATTTGGACGCCCTGATCGCTCTGGCGATCCAAATTGACCACAGGCTGGGGAGCACCGAACGGGAGCACCAACGAGAGGAGGGGCTGCGGGAGGACCGCCGACACCGCACTACGAGCCCCAGGAGGGGGTATCGTGAGCCCGGCGGCCAGACCGTTCCCCGGAACCCGGAAGTTGGACCGACGCCAGAGGAGCCGATGCAGATCGGACGCGCACGGCTTACGGAGGAAGAGAAGCGGCGTCGACGCTCCCAGAAACTGTGCATGTATTGCGGCCAGGCTGGACATTTCGCCTTGCACTGCCCGCTAAAAGACATGGCTCGTCGCTAGCGCGGAGGGTAGCGGTGAGCCGAACGGTTTTAGGTAGCGCCTCCGCTCGCTCACTACCAACTGTGACTTTAGTTTCAAGCACCCGGTCCGTCCAGCAGGCGGTTCTCATTGACTCTGGAGCCGACGCTAGTCTGATGGACGCAGGACTCGCGGAACGACTGGGCATTGCAGCGTTTCCCCTGGCTTCTCCCGTGGAGACGGCAGCGCTGGATGGACGTCGGCTCTGGAGAGTCACCCACCGCACAGAGCCGGTAAAAATGACCTTTGCTGACACTCACACCGAGAGAATCACATTTTTGGTTGTGGAGTCGTGCTACCACCCGGTGGTACTGGGCCACACATGGTTAAGGCTGCACAATCCAACGCTTGATTGGCGCAGGGGGGAGGTGAGCCGATGGGACCCAGATTGTCTGAACACGTGCTTTCAGGCCTCAGTTTCCCAACAGGCACCTGTGGAAGCAGCGGCAACAGCCAGTGAGGGGATCGAGCAGGCCGATCTAACTGGAGTCCCCGAATGTTACCATGACCTCCGCACGGTGTTCAGCAAGGCTCGAGCGACCTCTCTACCCCCCCCATCGGAAACACAACTGTGCGATCAACCTGCGCCCAGGGACCACACCACCCAAGGGGAGATTGTATCAGCTCTCTCCCAAGGAGAATCGAGCCATGAGGGAGTATCTGGACTCTGCGTTGGCCTCAGGTATTATTCGCCCTTCATCCTCTCCTGCGGGCGCAGGGTTCTTCTTTGTAGGGAAGAAGGACGGCTCTCTGCGGCCCTGCATTGACTACCGGGGCCTCAATGACATTACCGTTAGAGATTCCTACCCTCTTCCATTACTTTCCTCCGCCTTTGAGTTGCTAGCAGGGGCCACACATTTCACGAAATTGGATCTCCGTAACGCGTACCATCTGGTACGGATCCGAGAAGGGGACGAATGGAAGACGGCCTTCAATACCCCGAATGGACACTACGAGTACCTCGTCATGCCCTTCGGCCTTACCAACGCGCCAGCCGTCTTCCAGGCCTTCGTGAACGAGGTACTCGGCCCCATGATTAATGACTTTGTTTTCGTGTACCTTGATGACATCCTGGTCTTTTCTCGCTCCGAGGAGGAGCACATAGCACATGTTCGCCTGGTCCTCAAGAAGTTACTAGAACACCGGTTGTACGTAAAGGCGGAGAAGTGTGAATTTCACGCAGACCAGGTCTCCTTCTTAGGGTTCATCGTCAGCAGGGACAGGATCGAGATGGATCCGGCCAAGACCCAGGCAGTCCAGGAGTGGCCGGTTCCGCAGAGCCGCAGGGAGGTGCAGCGCTTTTTGGGATTCGCCAACTTTTATCGGAAATTCATTAGGAGGTTCAGCAGTATTGCCGCCCCACTGCATGCACTAACCTCGTGTAAGACAGCTTTTCAGTGGACGGACGAAGCAGAGGAGGCGTTTCAGCGTCTGAAACGCAGCTTCATCACAGCACCCGTGTTACGGATGCCCGACCCACAGCGGCAGTTCGTGGTGGAGGTCGACGCATCCAACTCAGGAGTAGGGGCAGTGCTATCCCAGAGGGATTCCACAGACGGTAGGATCCACCCCTGCGCGTTCATGTCCCGCAAGCTATCCCCGGCCGAACGTAACTACGACATCGGGGACCGAGAACTGCTCGCGGTGAAAGTGGCCCTGGAGGAATGGAGACACTGGCTGGAGGGGGCAGACCAGCCCTTCCTAGTGTACACGGACCATAAAAACCTCGAGTACCTCAGAACGGCGAAGAGGCTGAATTCACGCCAGGCCCGATGGGCACTGTTCTTCAGTCGTTTTAATTTTCATTTGTCATATCGCCCTGGGTCAAAAAATGTGAAACCTGACGTTCTGTCTCGCCTGCATGACACGCAGCAGGATCCAGCGGAACCAGAGCCCATCCTACCACCCGGATGCCTGGTGGGGGCAGTCGCATGGTCGGTGGAGCGTCGAGTACGGGAGGCCACCCGTGACCGTCCAGCTCCACGCGGCGTCCCGCCCAACCGGTTGTTCGTGCCACCCGACCTCAGGGGGGAGGTGATCCAGTGGGCTCACGCCTCACTGGTAAGTGGGCATCCAGGAGTCTCTAGCACCCTGTTCAGGCTGGGAGAACGGTTCTGGTGGCCGATGATGAAGAAGGACGTCCAGGAGTACGTCGCGGCCTGTCCCACATGCGCCATGGGCAAGGCTTCGCACCAGCGACCGGCCGGCCTGCTGCATCCCCTGCCGGTACCCCACCGCCCATGGTCGCACATAGCCCTAGACTTCGTCACCGGTTTACCACCCTCCCAGGGGAAGACAGTCGTCATGACGGTGGTAGATCGCTTCTCCAGGTTAGCACATTTTATCTCATTACCCAAGTTGCCGTCAGCCAAGGCTACGGCCCAAGCCATGCTCGAACACGTGTTTAGGCTCCATGGCTTTCCTACTGACATTGTATCAGACCGGGGGCCCCAATTCGTTTCGCGATTTTGGCGGGAGTTCTGTACTCTCCTAGGGGCAGAGGTCAGTTTATCGTCAGGGTACCACCCCGAGTCCAATGGACAGGCCGAACGGGCCAATCAGCAGCTGGAGGTGGGACTGCGGCTCCTCGCCTCCAGAAACCCGGGGTCATGGGCCAGCAAACTAGTATGGGTAGAGTTTGCCCATAACACATTGCCCTGCGCCTCCACCGGACTAACCCCGTTTCAGTGCGCCTATGGGTTCCAGCCACCGTTGTTTCCGGCCTTGGAGGAGGAGGTCCACGTCCCGTCGGCACACGCTCTGGTTCGGCGCTGCCGCCTCACGTGGTTGCAGGCACGGCGCACCATGCTGCAGGCACGGGACCGATACAAGCGGGCGGCCGACCGTAAGCGGACACCGGGCCCGGAGTACAAGGTGGGCGACCAGGTCTGGTTATCCACTAGGGACCTCAGGTTACAGGCCCAGACCCGTAAGTTAACTCCTAAATTCATTGGTCCATACACAATATCACGCATCATTAACCCTGTTTCTGTGAGGCTCTCATTGCCCAGGACGATGAAGATACACTCCACCTTTCACATCAGCCGTCTCAAGCCCTATAGATCATGTCCCATGATCCCTCCTCACCAACCGCCTCCCCCTCCTCGGATCGTGGACGGAGGTCCTGCCTACACGGTTCGGGATCTCCGCGACTGCAGACGCCGGGGTCGGGGCTTCCAGTACCTGGTTGACTGGGAGGGCTACGGGCCGGATGAACGCTCTTGGGTACCGGCCCGGGACATATTAGACAAAGCCCTCATCAGAGACTTCCATGCAGCGCATCCTGAGGCCCCGTCCCCGGACGGGATGGGGCAACGCGACCGAGGCTCAGCAGACGAGGAGGACTCCGGCGCTGGTCCCTCCTCCTGATGTCCTCCCTCCGCCCACCCTGCTTCGTCATCCGGCCGAGGGGGGGGATTCGAGCCCTCCTCCTACTACCTCCCTCCACCCGCCCTGGGCGGAGGGGGGAGGGGGGAGGGGCTCGTTGGCGCCGTGGAAGACGCCATAGGGGGGGGGGTACTGTCATGTTTCACGCCATCTGTCACATCCTGTTTTATTTTGTTAACTTCCTGTCACTCTCCGGTTCCCAGTATCCACACCTGTTACCAATCAGTAATCAGTACCTGTATATAGCCTCCACCTCTAACAGACTCCAGTTGCCAGATTGTTAGTTTCCGTACTCTTTCCAGCATCTCATGTTTAGCTACTCGTGTTTTGACCCTGATCGCCTTGACCATTGTTTCTGCCTGAACCTCGTGTATCCCGCTGCCCGTGAGAGAACCGTGCCTAATAATCTGACCGTGAGTTTGTCTTATCCTTGCCTGTACTTTTGCCGAGCCTGCTTGTGTAACGAACCCTGCCTGGACATTGGATTAGAGATTGCCTGCTCCCTTGTGTACTGCTTCATTGAACGCTTTTGTGCATGACCTGGACCGCCTGACCCTGCCTTATCTAATAAACCTGTGTTAAACCATCATCGTGCTTCTGTACCGTGCATGTGGGTCCGACACCTGCCCAAGTCTGACAAAAAGCAGGTTCCTCCTCATCGTGTTTTCCCGGAAAGCTCAGTGTGTCCGTTACGCTACCCATCGCTAGGCTAAGCTAAACACGCTCCGTTACAACGGGCAAACAACCCTAAACATGGAGGACAGGAACACAGTACAAGAGAAAAAGCACAGGACATCAAAAGGAAACAAAAACTCTACTGTATCAAAACTCCTCAATAAACACTTGGTAACAGCCGCCGCAGCTTCCAAGCTTCCGACCAGGCATGTTTTACCTATTTACTGCATTGCAGCATCCATTGTGCATTTTCTTATGGAAACGCTTTTATAGTTATATGTGTTGTTCAGACGTTGATCCGTCAGCGTCTCTCACAGTGAGTCCTGACACAGTTCAACACTTCACCCGTGACTCTGTGTCACTGAGCTGTGAGGGAAACTCTACTGAGTGGAGAGTCAGGAGGTTTCCTGAAGGAGGCTTCCTGTCATCCTGCTCCAACTGGACAACATCTGGATCCAGATGTGACATCATCACATCACAGTCTGGTTCTGCAGTGTTCTGGTGTGAGTCTGGATCAGGACACTTCAGTCACTCAGTCAACATCACTGTTCATGGTGAGTTTGATTGTTTTCATTCATTTAAAGCATTTGTAACATCTTACTGTATTATGTGGTTTAATATTATATCTGATAATAGTTTTCTTCTTCTGCTCCACTGAATCTTCCTGTGACTGTCGTCCAGATGCAGGTTTGATCCTGATGAGTCCTGTCCGTCCTGTGACTGAGGGACTCTCTGTGAGTCTGAGCTGTAAGTTGAAGACAGGACAAAAACCTTCCAGTGTGTTTTTCTATCACAATGAGCAACCGATCCAAAACGACAGCAGAGTAGAGCTGTCAGGAGATGCTGCCAATATGACACAAACAGCCTTGTTCTGATCACGTTTGCAGCTTTTTTGTTCTGTATGTTTTATACAGTATGTTTGATCACAGAAGCTTCACATTTTCACACATTATGCTCTTCTGTGCTTTGCTGTTTGGTGCCACTTGACCTCTGACCCCCTCCTGCTGCTACTTCACATTAAAGACACACTTTTGTTGACAGTAAGGTTTGTTATTATTGTTTCTATTCAGTCTGGAGCTAAAGTGTGTTGTTCCTGTTGGCCAGCAGGAGGCAGTGTGGTGTCTGGTGATCTGGCTGGTTCGCCCTATTGTTCATACAGGAAGGTGGCTGCAGTCTGGTAGACAGGAATTCAAATGTAGACTTTAGTTCTGTATAACTCTGAAGTAAAGACTCCTGTTGGAGCCAGGATGAAGAAGAACCAGCTGTTCTGGACCACAGATGTTAGAAAGGGGCTGTTTCTGTTTTTCTGTTTTCCAGCTGTGGAATAAATGTTTAAACTGAGCTTTAGAATGAGACTATTTCCAGTTGTTTGTGGTGAACTTCCTGTCCAGGTGTTCTGTATCCGCATGGTTACTGATGACATCACGTGATCTTTGACCTGTGATTGGCTGCTCTGTGAGCCAGTGATCCTGTGGCTTTCGCTTCACTACTCTTTCAGGCTCTTCCTCACATACAGTAGTTGGGGGCATCGAAACATGCTACTGCTCATCAGGGTGATGAAGATGAAGGTGTCAGAACTGTTCCTGGTCCTGTCCTGGTTCTGGTCCAATTTCTTCTGTTTTCCTGCTGAATGTAAGTGTGATTCAGTTTAAACTGTTTTTGAACGGCTCCTGGTTTGGCTGAGTTCTGAGCAGCAGACGACAGGTCAGCATCTTCAATCCTGGTTTCAGTTCTCCACAGTGACTTTGCCGTCAACGGCTGCTCGGACACCGACGGGGAGCTGGTGTACGGCCTGGATGATGAGGACACATGGTACGCAGACTTTGTCAACGGCAGAGGAGTGGAACCTCAGCCCAGCTTTATGGATCACATCAGCCACACAGGCGACATGTACCAACAGGCTCTGGAGGGTCAGAGGATCTGCAAGAGGAACCTGGGGCTGAGGCGTCAAGCCATGAAGGACATCCCCTTAAAGAACGGTGAGGAAAACCAAATGATTTTGTGTCTTTCTTCTCTCTCATTTTCTTTCTGTATACGGTTTGTTGGCTGGACTTCTTTCTTTTCAGATCCTCCATCCAATCTGATGATCTACACCAGAGACGACCTGCAGCTCGGAGACATGAACACCCTGATATGCTACGCGACTGGGTTCTACCCTGCCCCCGTCAAAGTCCACTGGACCAAGAACGGACAGAACGTGACCGATGGACCCGTGGCTAACGTTCCCCACCTCAACAAAGATGGTTCCTTTAAACAGATCTTCAGACTGCAGTTCATCCCCCAGCAGGGAGACGTGTACACCTGCACAGCGCAGCATCCAGGCCTGGACCAACCGCTCACCAGTATCTGGGGTGAGAACCTTCAGTAAAGCAGCTAAGATGCAGCTACATGTCTGTAACCAGTGTGTTCTCTGCCGTCAGAGGTGGACGTGCAGCAGCCCAGTGTTGGCCCTGCAGTGTTCTGTGCTCTGGGTCTGACTGTTGCTCTGCTCGGTGTGGCAGCTGGAACCTTCTTCCTCATCAAAGGAAACTCTGAAGCTGATTAACCACCTGATGGGAGGAACCATCAAGGCGTCAGCTGGAACCGGGTCTAGCATAACTACAGACGTCTGACTTGACTCCAGCTTGTCCCTCACTGACCACAGACTTGACTTGGACACAGAAATGTGTGACTTTTTACAAGTCCTTGTTCTAAGAACTGAGGCTTTGTGTAGGATCCAATGTTTGTTTTATACAACACTGTTGTATATCAGGAACAGTAATGTGAAAGGCCTTTCAACAAGTGTTCCTTATGATCTGTGGTTCCTACTCTGTACTTTCTGAAGTGCTGAGCAATCTCATCTGAGGCCCACGTGCTGACAGAGCTTGATCTGTCAGCTGATCTTGTTGGAGGAGAGCGTGAGTCCACTGTGTGATCATTAATCATTCTGTCTACCTCATACTGTTAGGGCCAAATTAGCGTTGGTCATCATCAATATTGGCTTAGTTATTAAAGTTTGTTTCAACTAACTGATTGTTGTCTGTGATTATTTGTGTTTAATATGTATTTGTGATATTTTATTACTGTATTTAATTTATTATTGTTGCAGTTTGTAAATAAATCTCTGTCTTATTGCTTAATTGGTTATTGGTTCCTGGAACTAGTGTGGTGCCCTATAATAATTTAAAGTATCTTAATATTCAAATTATGGACAATTGTCATTGGTAATTGTTGATAATTACGTAATAACCAAAATCTCTCTCTTCTCTCTCTCTCTTAGGTGTAATGTAAAATAATTCTTTATTGATCCTATATCAGGGACATTACTTTGTTAAGTATTTACAGTTACAAATTAGTAATAAAAATTACAAATAGAATTAAAGTAAAAGAACCATATGCACATACTGTATATCAGGTGGGATGGTAAACGCTCCTTCCTGTTGTGTGGCCGTCTGCGTCGCTCAAGAAGCTGCCTACACAGTCCGATGCCAAAAAAGCCAAACAAACAGTTTTAACAGCAAACACAAAAGTTGAAGTCAAAAAGATAACAAAACAAACATTTCATTCAGCAGGCCATATAAAAACTAACTGTTGTTGAACAAAAGGCAGCAAAGACAATTTAGGATTAGTCAGACCTGAATTGATAATGTAAACATCATATCATCAACATATCTTGTCTGGATCCTTGATTTTAGGTTTGTTTTGGTGGTGTTGACAGACTGTGCTGTCTACAGAAAATGGGATGTGGGAACTCATGACTCTACTGGTTAAATGAAGAAAATTGAAAATGAAAGGACCAACAAAACAGATGTGAAAGCATGTTTTGTCCTGCTGTTCTCTTAAAGGCTGTAATGTTCAGAACTTTCAGTCACTTGAACGCATCCAGCTCCTAAGGTGATGAGGTGAATCAACAGTTAGAGACAAAGCGTGGAAGCTGGTGAGTTACTAAAGCTTAGTGTTTGGATAACGATAAATGTTTGTAAGGTAATAATAACAATGTGACTGAAACAAAGTCTTCAGAGTTTAAGCCACAGACACATTTACATTTGCTATTTGACCCCCGGCTCCTTGTGTTCACACGTCAACGTGATCCTGGACATGAGGAACTGTACATTTCCTCTGTTCTATGCATTATCTACCTGGTAACCAGTGAGGCTGCATCATGTGACCTTTGTCCCCTGGCTTTTAGAGCCGCTCTCAGTGAGAACAGAGAACATGGCTTCATCCTTCCTCAGCTTCTCTCTCCTCTTCATTATGTCTACAGCAGGTAGGATCCACACACTGATCACTGATCAATGCACAGCATCATGTTTGACTTTAAAACCTCACCCTGTAGCAGACGCTTTGGCACCAGTTACCATCTGCAGCTGTTCAGGTTCTGCTCTGGTTCCGCTCTGGTTCTCTAGATGGGTTCCGATGCTACACGGTGGCCCACTGTGACTTTAACTCCACTGAGCTGAAGGACATCGAGTACATCTACTCCGATTACTACAACAGGCTGGAGATTGTCAGGTTCAGCAGCAACGTGGGGCACTTCGTCGGCTACACTGAGTACGGGGTCATGCAGGCCCGAGTGTGGAACCGGGGACCAGAGCTGACTGATGCCAAGAGCAGGAAGGAGACGTACTGCATCAACAACATTGATATTGACTACGATTCGGTTCTGACCAGGTCAGGTGAGTTTGGGCATAGTGGTCACAGAACAGTGTTGTCAGTATAAAGCAACTGAATGTTAGACAGCTCATTGTCTAACACACCACAAAATATAGTGGATGTGTACTTTCAGAAGTTAAATACAGCAAAGTGTCATCTAATCCAGAGATCAATCAACTGATGATTACGTCTATTCTGTGTCCAGTTAAGCCTTATGTCAGACTGTCATCTATGGCGCCCCCTGCTGGTCACCACCCCGTCATGTTGGTCTGCAGCGCCTACGACTTCTACCCCAAACAGATCAGAGTGAGCTGGACCAGAGATGGAAAGGAAGTCTCCTCTGATGTCGCTTCCAGTGCGGAGATGGCAGACGGTGATTGGTTCTACCAGAGCCACTCTCACCTGGAGTTCACACCCAGGTGGGTTCAGGTCCTGGAGCCCTCAATCAGTAACAACTGTCAATCAGGATTGTGTCACAATCACACAGGTGCAGAGCTGTAGAAGAGTTTCTCACAATGTTCTATAGCCGGTTTTAGGAATAGAAGCCAGGACCAGTTAAAGCCAGTTAGACCAGTAGACCAGTACAGCAAAAGAACCAATGATGTGTTGGTTTGTGTTGGAGCAGGTCTGGAGAGAAGATCTCCTGTGTGGTGGAACACGCCAGCCTGAAGCAGCCTGTGGTTATTGACTGGGGTAATCACTGACTACAGCTGTCTGCTTTACATCATGCCACACTGAGTTTAGGGGCAAAGCAAAAAAGTCAAACAAAAAGACACACAACACACAAGGACAAACATAAGTTAAGCAACAAATTACAAAGAAAAGGTCCAAACACTCATCTGTAAACTAAACTGCAGGAGCACACTCAGCTGCCCAGAGACACCTCCAGTCGTCTGTAGGAGCAGTTAACCCAGTGAAGGAGGAACCAGCAAAGATGTGTCGCAGCAATCACAAACACGACCTGACTGCAGGAGACGACCACCGTCCCACAAAACACGTGTAGAGCTCACAGAGAGGGAGACACAAACACTGTGACAGGCCAGGGAACATCACACACCTGTCTGACTCCTCTCTGTTTGCCCTCAGATCCGTCCATGTCTGAGTCACAGAGAAACCAGATCGCCATTGGAACCTCAGGACTGATCCTGGGTCTGATCTTATCTCTGGCTGGATTCATGTACTACAGGAGCAAGACCTCGTGTCGGAGCAGAGTCTGAAACCAGTTTAGTCAGTTTACATTGAGTTTACCTTTCTGGAACAGTTTATCTGTTTGTAAAGCAGGAGATTTTCTGGTTCCCCTTAATGAACTGCTTGTTTCACACCAGTTTAAACTGTTGATCTGATGTTGATGTTGACCCTTGTCTCTTCTCTTTACACTAGGACATATTCTGGTTCTAATTGAGCACGGTTCTGATCCAGAACCTCTATCTTAGCTAGAAGGAAAAAACACCTATTTTCACATCCACACAAACACTGCTGCCACCTGTCTAACTAAAGACCTGACTCTCTAAAGGTCCTACCAGTCTGATACATGTTTGGTCTTAACCGGATTTAGGACTGTACTCTGCTGTTCCATCTATCCATCTGCAGCTGCTTATTTGCTTGGGGTCACAGGAGAGGCAAACTATGCAAAGAATGTCAGACTTCCCTCTCTCTGCAAACTTCCTCTAGCTCATCCTAGGGGATCCGAAGGCATAACTAGTCCAGCACAGACATACTCCCTCCATCATGTCCTGGATTTTCCCCAGACTTTGGTGACTTGAAGCGCCATCCAGACAACAACAGACCAAACACATTATGAGCAGGATGACAGGGGTCTGCTGTGATGGCCTTAATTTTGCTAAGTGAGTGGGACCCAAAAGTCCTCTAAGGAGAGCAGAGGGAAACTTACTCTGTCTGTGTACATATAAAAGGTTTATACTATGTTTAGACCTTGTTCTGTTATTTTGACAGTCTGCTCCCCCTTCTGGTCATTCACATTCACTTGACTGTCTAAGCAGAGCTCTGGTCACATGACTAACCAGGAAAAAACTACACAGGACTTATGATTCTCTTCTCATAATTTACACTTGATGATTTTTACCATTAACTGGTAATTAACACGATGAATTAAAGATTTTATTCTATTTTTTCATCTATCCCAATCTAATGGATCATGTGTTTGTAAGTGGTTCTGTTTATTAATTAATCTGTTCTCCAGAAGACACTGGAAATGGTACAGTTTGCACACTTTGATCAACTAGAAGAATGTACAATATCTGTTGGTCTGTTTGTAGTTCAGTAACTTCTGTATTTCTCTTGTCTGTTTGTGGCTCTTTCCTCGCCTTTCAGTTTGGCCTCAGCTAGTGATGTGTCATTCGGGAACGATTCGTTCAATATAAATAAATCTTTTATATGACTCGGGAGGAACGAGCCTTCTCAGTGAACGACTCATTCAGTTCCATGCAGTACCTTCTCTTGCCACATAGTAGCAGCTGCTTAAGCTCAATCAGCAGGACAGGAAACAGAAATGATTCGTTCACGACTCACTCAACTGATCGTTCTTACACAATGAGTCGTTCTTTTGTCACATGATAGCCAGGCCGCCCAGGCTCTGTAGTATGGCAAGCCAGGGGAGTCACAAAAACGGCCTTTCCAGAATGTGTTGTGATGTCACGAGATGCGTCTCGTTTTGTCTATGCTAATTTTTCCCCACCCATGTTTTGCCACTACCAATACATTCACAATGACTTTAGCCAATCACTGATGACTTGGAACAGTCAAAAGTAGTAGATGACTGATACTCAGACAATGCGTAAGCACAGTAAATAGAACTCAAAATGGCCCCTTCCTTGGCTATGTAAGAACATATTCACTGAGTGCTGAGATAGGGACACAACAAGATAATGAAATAAAGCTGAAGATATTAAGCACACACTACTTTTGCTCCATAGCGCCCATCTCTTCTGTCTTTAGAAGAACTAATATCCCATTGCATACCATGACCACTGGTCATTGCAGTGGTGAAGCTGAGGGACTTTAGCACAGATGGTGGAGGGTTCAGGACATGCTAAGTACAGTCAGTAAGGTTTTTTTTATTATTATTACAGTTTTAGCATTTTTAACAATAAAAGATGAATGCTATTCCATTGCTTTTGTGATTACTGTGTTTCTCCTGGTATACACAATTGGTGGACAGCGCTACTTACAGCGCTATATATGTTACATATAATCTCTGTAAACTCTCACCCTGGTTAAGTTGCAAGTTCCAATGTGGTAACTGGGCCAGATGTCAACCGTTCTGGACAGCATCAGGTGACAACAAAGGGCACAGGAACTTGAGTGGACCTACCTGAATCCATGGCGTGAATTTTCTTCACTGTTTTCATAAGTATCACTATTAAGCTCTTAGT
Source organism: Betta splendens (assembly GCF_900634795.4). Classification (NCBI taxonomy): domain Eukaryota; kingdom Metazoa; phylum Chordata; class Actinopteri; order Anabantiformes; family Osphronemidae; genus Betta; species Betta splendens. Next base: position 20,539,894 of record NC_040882.2, on the reverse strand, counting down.
GTGTCTCACATGCATGTCATAGCGCGCAAATAAAGTGACAACGACATGAAATCTATCAAAACGGTTGACTAAAGTGCTTTATATGAGTAGTAAACAGTGCAGTAAGAACCATATCTGTAACCACTTACTAATTAAAATATAAATAATTTAAATAAATAGGAGTAAAGACATAGTAAAACACAGAATAATAAAACAAGAAGTCCAAAGGCGATTACCTCTCTTTTTGCATTAAAAGCCAGTGAAAAAAATGTCACCTGGACAGCCTATGGTACAGTACGAGTGTAAAACCTTTAAAACATGGTTTGCATGTTACTTACTATAATAATTATCATCATTACTGTGATGGTCTAAAGTTTTGGATACTGTGCTGATGAATGTGCTTCTCTACGTGTGTCAACCTAATTTATTTTCAAAAAGGAGCTCACAGCAAGAGCCTGTGCAGCTAGACAGACAGCAAACTAATAACATGAGGCTCCACGCAAGGCTCGCTTTTCGTATATTTATGTTGCATTCTCGTGTTTGTGTTATGTGACTGAAACAAGCGTAACCACGAATAAATTAACAACACCGAACTAAGATAAGCCCAATGGATTAGCATAAACGCAGCTAACCCAGATAGCATACGCATACATATCACTCTACAGGTAATAGTTCCGATATTATTCCTATTCATAAACGTGTTCCTACCTACAAAGACAAATATTCATCAAGGCACAAATGTTCAGCGCACTTCCAGCACACACAGAGCTTCTCCGGAATAATGTCCCAGCGAAAAATAGCAAGTGTTGACGACTGGAATTCTTTTCTTCTTTTTTGCTTCTTTCTGGTTGGCAAATTGATACTGCATTACCACCACCTTCTGTTTTGGTGTACGCATAACACCTCTAATGCCTCTAAGACAGGGGTGCTCAATCCTGGTCCCCGAGAGCTACCGTCCTGCTAGTTTTTCAACTCTCCCTGTCCCAGCTAATACTAATTACCTTGACCAGGTGTGTTTATCCAATCAGCAGCTTACTGACACACCTGATCTAGATAATTAGCCGGGAGAGTTGTCAACTTGTGTTGACATAAAACTAATCATGAACATAAACACGAAATGATAATGTTCTCAGACCAAAGTCATCCAATAATTGTTAGTTATTGCTTTACTAATTGTAATCCATTCCATACATTGTTAATGGTTGTCCTTGTAATGTGTTTAAGCCTGCAGATGTTCAGACCGGATGGTGGCCCTGGACCAATATGCCAAAGGAGTCGTTGGAGAGTAAGAGAGAGGATGGTCACGTTCGCCATATTGACAAGATATTACTTTATCCATTTGCACAAAGATGCGACCCCGTCCAAACCATTGACCGTACCCCTGGATATGGACAGTGAAAATTTTCACCAGACACTACAGCACAATTTTACAGAGTTGATGCCTGAATTTGATCTCTGCAAGGTGCCATGAACCAGGATTGTTCCTGTGTTGTTTTTTGGTCTCGTTTCCTGTTTTATTTTGGTAGTGTTTCCGGTTTCTGTTCTGTCATGTATTTTGCCTGCTTTACGTTTATGATCACGTGCCCCGTCAGCTGTTTCTGTTTAGTTCTAAGGTGCTTATCAGCTGTGTCCACTCAGTAATTAGTCTCCAGCATTTAAGCTCCAGCACTCACCTGTTCCGTTTGCAAGATAGTTTTTGTCGAGCACCCGGCTTCTCAGCCTTCAAACAATTTCCATGTAAGTCTATGGTTTCTACTCATGCCTGTTTTTGACTGCGTTCTGCCTTGTCCCTGCCTGTGCCTCTGCTAGAAATTGTGTTTACTGGTTTGATGATTGGCTGCCCGACTCCTGTTTTTGCCTGCCGTTTTGGTTTATGCCTAATAAATCTGGTTCACTCTAAGTCCTGTCTCCTGAGCTGTGCGTTTGGGTCCCTAACTCCTGTCCGCTCACGGTGAGCCCTGACACAAGGTGGACAATCAAAGACAGGTATTACCTTTGCCAGTGTCTTGTCCAATGGACATAAGACGAACACGTGCTTTGGTTGTTCTTGCCTCCGTTCAAAGGTATGTGAAACATATATTTGTAGAGTTTGTAGACATGTTGCACATACAGCACATCAATCATCTGCAATGTACACCTCTTAAATACTTGGTATGAACAATTATAGCAACAACATTGCAATAACATGGCATGTTATACACATTCCATTGATAGGCAACACAAGCAGGGGTGCAACTTGGAAGTGAGGACACACTACCATCCGCTACAATGAGGTACGTACACACACACACACACACACACACCTAGATTTTTGGGCTGTGTTGTAATTTAAAATTTGAATTGTACATAGCGTAACAACAGATTTGTTGTGTGGCCTTCTGCACTGAGGAGGCAGCGTCTACTAGGGACACACCAACCAATGCACAGCTCGATAAAAGCTGATTGCTGCTGCAATCAATTTAAAATTTAAATGGTACATAGCTTAACAACGATTTGTTATGTGGCCTGCTGCATAGTGTCTGCTTCTTTATACTCAGTGGTGCGTCACAGATCGCCACTAGATCAGGCTCCAGGTTCCACTGAGGACGTTGCGACAACAAGGTACCCATATTTTTGTCCACTGCAGTTTTGAACAGACAACCTTTAAATTGTATTTCTTTTCTGCTGATGGGTTTATGCCAGTGTTTAATTTGACTTTCAAGTTAGCTGTGAATACAGGCATGACAGTAACATTATAGTTGAGATTGTTTTAAAGGTGGCACAAGTTTCATGCACGTGAGACTCATTTTAACAAGTTGGACACTTAAGCGCATGCCGATTTTAATTATAGTGTGCATGTGTTAGTCGTGTTTTATTTTATGCATCTTTATATTGTAATGCTTATGCTGCTGTTATAATCCTAGCCTGCAATTTCCTTCATCTTCCTACTATTTGGCCAATTTGTGGCTCCTTTTTCACCGGTAAGGAGAGGTGGTAAACAGTGTTAATAAAAACTTACAGGTGTGTGTGTGTGTGTGTGTGTGTGTGTGTGAGATAGCAAAGATTAACAGTACAATTTCCTATGTTAACAGAGTTGCCAGAATGGTCCAGGAATTCATCGGAGGAATTAATTCCTGTGGGAGATTTTGGACCATGGTTAAAATACCCTGGAAACTGTTCCAGACAGGTTTTACATGCACAACAGAGAAGTTGACAGCGGCAGACCTGGGGGAAACTCCTACAAGTGGTTTGGAGTCCAGAGGGGAGCAACAATCGCGAAAAGGAGGAGGACAAAATATTTTATTGGCAATGGTGACTTCTTAAAGTACAAGGTGATTAGATATACTTGTTAATCTTATTTAGCCATTACATAAACATAAGACAAGACAGTACATCGCCGATTTCCTTTAGCAAAAATTTTTGTTTTCTGTTGTTTGTACTCACCATTTTTCGAGTATGTACTGAAAGGATGCTATTCCATAGGTGTGTCCTGTGCTGTCAATTTTATTTTTGCCATGAGTATTTCATTGATTTCCTTGAAGTTAATGAAAATAGCGTGTCTCACTTGTCAAGAAAGGAAATGATTATGTAAAAGTGAAATAATTACTTCGCCTTTCATGTTAACAGAGGGTGGAACCGACTTTTCCTTGGAGGATATTTTGGTTTTCGTCACTGGAGCAGACTGCATACCACCATTAGGGTTCGAACAGGAATGCACAATACTGTTTTACGACCAGAACCCAGGAGAGAGACGCCTACCCTACGCGTCCACATGCAGCCAAAGTCTCTACCTACCATACACCCCGTATGTGATGAGACAGACTTCAAAAGTCTGATGGAGACAGCCTTGAAAGGCTATGTAGGCTTTGGAAAGGTTTAGTGGTGTGTTTTGTGGTGTTAAGCCATTTGGTTTGAAAACCAGACCCAGTATTTTTGTTCTTGTTCGCAGTATTTTGCACAACTGTTGTCTGATCCGTTTGAATGTTCAGCTCTGCACTTAACTTCACATATATATTATATAACAGACCAAATGCCAAGTTACGGATAATGTTAGACACAGGTTATGATAAAGTGTAAAAGTTTATATTTATGTCTTTCTAAATTTTAACCTTTATAAGGTCTTGTACATATGTTGTCAAAATAAATGTGGATGTCCGACGTAGAAGCTAATTTGTGGATAGTCCAAGTAGTCTTAATGAGTCTATTGAGTCTCAGTACTTTTAATCAGAAACTGACTAATTTGAAGCTAAATATAGATTAATTGCCGGTAAATATCACAAGTAGGTGTGAACAAGTGTGGTGTTAATACATTCCAAATGGTTTTTGACATGTATGGACCTTTAAAACGTATAGAGAAGAACGCAATGCTGTGCGAGACTTTGCGAGAACAGCACAAGAAATTCAACAAGGCGGCGCGACACTGGCAGTAAACAACAGCTCGATAAACTATCCACCAATAAATATATATATATAAATAACTACTTCATCCTACGGTTAACAATCAACCATCTTACCATTCTGAACAACACCGAAGAAAGTTTTGAGTACATCGACGAGTGCTTCGAGCATCTGGTAATGGGGAAAAAAAACACGGCTCTAAACAAAAGATCCCGTCTGTCTGATTCACCTGAAGCTAGCTCGGCGGACAAAAACATTACGGACATCCTGGAGTCCATAGAAAAAATATATTATGTGCTGCTTTTTAAACTGCTGGACAGAACAAAAAAAAAATACATGGGCATTGAATTGTCTTCTAGGCCAGTGATCCCCAACCCTAAGTTGGGTTAATTGGTACCGGGCAGCGAAAGAAATCTCATTTTATTCCCGTGTTATTTATTGTGTGATTCTGAACAATGTTATTTTGGAAAATTACCAGAATCTCTTGGCTAAATCCGCCTAGGACTTGGTCTTGACACATGTTAAGACACCTGTTTCGGTCATGTGTCTTACTTAGAACCGCTACCATTTAAAAAGGCTGCTCCGGTTGGTAACACATTACCACAAAATTAAAACCCCCAAGCTAGCGAACACGTTTCTTTGTGCAGCGTAAAAGAGCCAGTGAAGCAGAAGAAGAGCCAACGACTACAAATAAAAAGAAAGCTGCATTTAACAGACAATACCAGGAGTACTACCTGGAACATGGACTTATTACGACTAGTTGTTCCAAGTCCGCTCTGTATGATGTGCAGTAACTGGTTCTAACAAGGCAATCAAGCTGCCTTATCACTTGGAGATCAAGCATTCTACTTGTTCAGCGATGTTATGCGGATGTTGCTAATACACCTGCACACATGATGGATGCAGGTTTATTATTATAAACAATAAATAAATAAATAAAAAGTCTTCATGTTGATCGTAACATTTTATTATGTTACTGTAGGGTTATATTTCCGTCCCACCTTAAAGACCGGTCCGTTAAAATATTGTGACATTAAACCGGTCCATGGCGCAAAAAGGTTGGGGACCACTGGTCTAGGCTATCGTAGCTTATTGATCTAAACTACAACCCATTATTAAAACAAATAGAAGCCAACCTCAAAAGATGGCAGTCCTTGCCCATTTCACTTATGGGAAGAATTGCCACCATAATAATGATAATCCTGCCAAAAATGAATTACATATTCTCAATGATTCGGACTCAGCCAGGCCAGGTGTGATTTAAGACATTAGACTCATACATCTCACAAGTTCTGTGGAAAACCAAGCCACCACAAATTAGTTTAAAAACTCTTCAAAAATCCAGACGCTGCGGCGGCCTAGAACTACCTATCTTCCAACAGTATTTTCTTGCCAACAGACTGAAACATGTCCACAAATGGATAAAACCCATGCCAACAGACTCCCCATGGATAGACATTGAACAAACATTTTGCGGAAACTTTAAAGTTGCAGATCTACCATTTATCAGCACCAAACTCAAACACCATAGTTGCTACCAGTGTTACAGCCCTTAGCCCATCCCTGCCTTTTATATCCCTCTGTTCCTGCCCTTGACTCTGGCCACACCTCCTCCCTGATCGTCCCCTCTGCCACCTGCAACCTGGACTGATTGACTCATTCCACTCACCTGTGCCTTCCCCTCCGCTCTGCTCAAATACACCACCTCATTCACTCATTCCCTGCTAGATTGTCAGTGTTGTCAGACAATATCATTGTCCTTGTCTTACAGGTTATGTTTTCCTTGTTCATTTTTGATCCTGTGCTGCTTTCGTTCTGTTTAGTTATCCACTTCCTTGTCAATAGCGCTTTTGTCCTCCCAGTCCCCTGCCTTTAGTTTTTGGGTACGGGAGTGTTTTTGGTTGTGTTGTCCTTGTGAATAAATGTTTTGCTTGCCTCCTGGTCTTTGGGTCCTCTACCTCTTTTTGACACGGTCTGCACTTTTGAGAGGCAGTTTGTAACAACCAGAGCATTAGGATAAGAGCATCTCTGACAGCCTGGTGGGATTTTCTTAAAATTAATGGATCTTCGCTTACTCTTTTCCAAAACACACCTCTCTGATCCAGACATCATCCAAAACAAAAAGGCAATACACCTTCCAACTTGGCATATCAAAGGGATAACATATCTGAAACATGTTTTCACAAGAAACAAGTTTACCTTTTTCGAAGAATTAGTGTCCCACTATGAAATCACTAGTGCAAATTTCTTAGAATACCAACAACTAAAGTCAATACTTAATGCAAAAAGTAAGAATACTCCCATCCACATGCAACCACCATCAGTAATAAAGCGATTTATTTATATATCAGGGAAAAGGACAGTATCCAAAATCTATATCTTAATTTCCAATGTAGATCAGACAGTGAGCCTTCCGAACTCTAAATGGGAAGCTGACCTGGAAATCACCACTAATCACACGTTCTGGAATAATATGTTCTAATTTATTCAGAATGACAAAATACAAATTTACAATTAACTAAAATTGTCCTGTGCCTGTACCACATTCATTCCATACTGTAAATTTGCCACTAAAATGAATTTCAAAACCAGATGGAGCTGCTCTATACTTCTATATTGTCATTATCCAGTCTGTCCTCTGCACCTCCACTGTGTGGTTTGGTTTAGCCACCAAACAGGACAGAATGCAGCGAGTGGTCTGGTCAAACTGAACTCCCTTTCATTGAGCACCTGTACCAGGCCAGAGTCAGAAAAAAGGCAGCAACCATCACTGCTGACCCCACGCACCCGCACACAAACTGTTAAAACTCCTTTCCTATGGCAGGCGTCACAGAGCTATAGTCACTAGAACCACCAGACATAGAGTCAGCTTCTTCCCCCAAGCTGTCTGAGCTGAACTGAAACATGTGCACTGCAATTTTTAATTTATCCTATCTTGTTTTACTATTTTCATGCTAATCAATTATGTAAATATGTGTTTATAACTGTAAATGTGTAAACAATTCATATTTACACATTATTCAGTCAGACCGGATGCAATTCCATGTTTGTCTTGTGCAGACTTGGCGAATAAAACTGATTCTGATTCTAAAAGTCCAAATGGGGGATATTCTGTGTGTTAACAACAATGACGGTGCAGGTCAGTGTGTGCTGGGATGGAAGACCACCAGCTGAGTGGTTATTGCTTGCCTATCTAATGTACTGTTAAAGCCGGTGCCATGCCAGTGCCTTCTTTATGTGGTCTGCAAGTGAATTAGCAGAGCCTTTCATATGGTACATATCTCCTTACACTGGAGCTCCTGAGCTGATGCCATTTAAAGCCTTACCTAACCCCCTGAATTTTGTGAGCCTTTTCCAATTATGGAGGATAGGCCAGTCAGCTGCTGTCCTCTCAGCACACGGAGAGGCAAAGTGTCATACTCCTCCAAAGGCAGGTGGCTGTGGTTCTTTGTTGGTGCAAGTTGATGCACTTCCAAACTCAAAGAAAGTGCTTATATGACAGAATACTGGCCTTTTAAAGTAAATAAAAAGAACTTTTGGACTTCTCAGGTCACAAGTAACATATGTAACATATGAAATTAGTTGTGAAAGCGGGGAGGCCATTAGGAACAACCTTGCTGAAAAGAACTCCACTGAATGGCAATTCACAAAATAACACAGCTTGTTGATTTTTGTTAAACTGTATGGTTCCCTATTCTTATACATTGGTGAATAGTGCAAATCTCACATGATAATCTCCATTGAAAGCCTATTTTTATTTAAAACTTTAACCTGTGTTACTTTGTTTAAGGAATTATGAAGTTACTGCAACAAGAGTGCAACAACAAAGCCAATAACATCAGTATTATTATATACAATAACAAACGTGACATCTCCTGCAATGCAGAGCACTTTTAACATTGCCTCACGTATGCTGCTATAGATTTGATAGATTTTAGAAAAGCCACCTTGATACACAAAGCTTTGCTTAACCATCCTGTTATGTTACCACTTAAACTGACCAGTTTTGAAAATTTAAAACCTTTTTAAAAATGGTATTTATTGGTGGATAAACCTCTTCTGCTTGGCTTATTATGGACAATGAACATATAACATAAAACTGGTTTAGTTTCACACATGTGAAACCTCCCCCTACATGTTTATATTACATAGATGCTGTTTGGGTCATGACTTTGTGTGATTTCTCTTGTGTATTTTTTTTTTTTTTCTAAATTCTACCTGTCTGCAGATGACTTCATTCCTGGACCAGGAGGTTTCCAGTTTCCAAACTGTTCTCCTCTTCCGACCCCCCACCCCGCACCTCTCCACTCACCACAACTAGCCAAGGCAGATGACTATTCAACAGGAGTCTAATTCTGATTGCGGTCCCTTCCATTAAACCGCTTCAACTGTAGCTTTCTGCTCCTACTGTGATTCTTCCGGTAGATTTGCTTTTGAGAACATTTGTCATAATTTTGTAAATATATTACTGTAACAGACCAAAGAGTGTGCGGATAAATCATTCAACTTTTGGTTAAACATTAAGGTTAATACTAATGAGAGTTCAGACTTTGAAGCTTTTTTTCTTGCTGGTTTACACATCTGGTGGGTTTGAATTATACATGGTTCATCTGGTAATATTTTGGAAATTTGTACTGTGCTTTATCAATATAAGTTATTGTCCTGATAGTAAAGACACATAACCGTTCTAGTACAGTGTATTTATTAAGTTAAGAGCTACATGTCTGAAAATTTAGCAGAGGTCATTGATTGCAAAGAAACACACAATTACTGCTCAGAGGCAATCGCTAATGTTTTTCATTTTCTATATTATCAAAGCATATGTAGTAGGCTGAAAATAGTTGTGGATACAGGAAGGTATATGGTATATAAGACACCCCCATGATTTATTTTTTTTTTTACACATGTGAATTAATAGTTGGTATGGATGCTATGCTGTGCGGTGTGGATAGTAGGAGGCGCTGTTGCTAGCTGTGGATTGGAGGAGCAGAACGCTTCAGTCCCAGCGCAAGTGCTCATTATATGGAGGACCCTATTAACATCCCTGTCCCACCGGCCCTCTGAGCAGAATTTGAGCAACCTGACAGTAAGGAGATCATTAATGTTATGCCAAGATTTAACAGACTAGCACTATAAAAGCTAAGTTGAAAATGTGTTTGCTACAAACACCATTACAACTGATATACTGTAACTACCTCTATATATTGTTTACATTAGTGAGGGTTGTGAGATACATAGGAAATACTGGACATTTCATTAATCTACTATTCTATTCTCTATACCTTCTAGAGTGGTGTCAAGGAAAACTGCTGCATCCTCCATCTGTACAGCAGCTGCACTGCTTCTGATGTCTTCCAACACGTGAAGACAAAAAAGATCCTCACATCTCCCCAGCCAACTGCCCATGACTATACCTGTTCCACTACAGAAACTATGCTTTCAACATAAATATGAATCCTACCCATTTATTTTGTGGTCTGCACATGAGCTGTGAAGGTAACTTATCCAGCATTATAGTGCTGGTGCATTGGTTAGAATTAAAGTTGGCTTTGACTATTGCTGTTTCAATGACTATTTTTTATGAGGGAAAACAGTCAAATGCTTTATAATATTTCAACTTTTTTGAGGTATTGCCACAAAAACAATAATTTAGGTATTTCACAGGTGGTCCAACATAAGTTCCTTGTCCCTCAGGAAACACTGCCCTGATCCAGACCAGGGAAGGTGGGATGACTTGGACTCTTCACCCTAGAAGTCCCCACCACCAGCTGACAAGACTTCTAGGCTAGATACCTGCAACAACTTGAGATACACACAGACATAGTACTGAAAAAAACAATAACTACATTTCTATTAGTTATATATTAGCACTTGATATATCATACACCTTACTAAAAGCAATTAAAAATTTTTTAGGTCAATATATATTTAGAAACAAAATTATGTTTGTAAACCAGAGTTCCCAGGTACGTTATGATTAATGTGTAAATAGTAAAATGTTCTAAAATGTTTTTTTTCGGAAATAATGATTTATTCCATGCACGTGTGTCAGGTTCTGGCTCGGTGTTTCAGTTTTATTTTGAAAAGGACTCTGTGTTCATTTGGCCACATTATCATGTCTTGGGTTTTCTAGTTTCCAATTCCGGTTTTATTTTGTTAGTCTCCCAGGTTTCTGTTTCAGTTTGAGCTTCACTTCCGGTTTATGTCACGTCACAGCTGTTCTTGCTTCACCCGGTCATTACACACACCTGTGTTAAATCAGTAATCACTTCTTGTATTTAACCACCACCTGTGTCCTTAGTTCTCTGCCAGATCGTTGTTTGTGTGTTCCCGACATAGTCCGGTTCGTAGATCAAGCCTCGTCGTGTTTCAAGTTTTCTAGCCTGCCTAGTCCCTGTCTGCCTTGTTTGCCGTGATTATCTACCGCTGTCTGTTACCGACCTTGCCTGCCTGACCACGATCCTGCGCTCGACGATTCGGTATCATAACCCTGTCTTTTGTGTATGGCTTTGCCTGTCCCTGACGCCGTCTCTGCCTGATCCTGTTCAGCCCGTTTGGTCTCCCGTGTATGACTCTGCCTGGAATAAACTGTCCTCTTAACTTCATGAACGCTGTGTTGTGCTGTGCATGTGGGTCCTCATCCGTGCGATCGTGACAACGTGTAATTGTCTGATGTACTTTACTGTATATTAAATGTCTTCTGTAATGAATACACGTTCAATCATACTGGCTCCAGTCCTGGATCATCAACCATGCATGACAGTAGGTTTGGCAACTGGTTCAGTCTTGAGGTAAGATTTATCGAAATTTTAATTTAATTAATTAATAAAAGTAATAAAACATGCAATATCTTGATGGCAACAGTTGCTGTCACACCATGCCTCTGTAGGCATTCACTGTTCCTACATTGGCACTCAATTACAGACAAATATGGCAAAATATAAGATGCAGCTGAAGACCCAATTATGGAAAAACTATTTTGACGCAGCAGCACAAGAAAGAAAAAAACATGTAAAAGTTAGTTTATATTAGTTTATTGAAGTGTAACCACTTCAACAGCCTCCCATTCGACTTCAGAGTCAGATTTTGGATCAAACGTATGTTTGAACTCCACTACGAGAACGAGTTAGCCAGTTTTGCTGTTACGGTGGATTCAGTGACCGTGACGTTTGATTCCCGCGGTGGATCACAGCTATGCACTTCCTCAAAGGGGTGTGATGATCAACTTCGCTTGCGACCAGAGCTTAAAACACACATTTTCAGAAGGACCGTGTGGGCGATCTACAGCGCTTTTTGGCATGAAAAGTTACAGACACCTTACTGAGACATCAAGGTCCAATTCTTTAATATTGTGTAGCGTGAAAAAATTGTGTGCATGGACCTTTTAAAGTGGAAGAAATGTGAGTTAAATGTGCAATTTAAGCTAGCAGCGACCACTGTAGCATTTAGCGACAAAGGGTGGAGGGTGAGTGTGGTGGCCGCATTGAAAGTCAAAGTCGCTGTTTGGCTTGTGAAGTGTGGCGCCAGGTTTGTAGCCATGTAAGCAGTATTAAGGACAAGTAACCTGATATAACTAGCAGAAGCTGGCACGTTCGGGATGGTATGGATTGTGTCGCTGGATTTGTATTGTTTTGCTTTGATCGCATTGTCGAAATGTATTTTTTTTTTGTAGTTTGTGTAAAACTGAATGTAAATTTTATATTGTGCATCCGTGATCATCTTTTAGGTTATTTGTGGTCGTTTGTGTTTTTTGTACAAACAATTTTATTATTTATTATTTATTATTACTATTATTGTCCTGAGGTCAGTAATAAATGAGCGCTTGCTGCTTAAAGACACTCAGAGCTATGTCCTATTCTTTGAACCACAGTGTTTTCTAGCCTGTGTATCATTTGTGGCCGGTCCAGATTCCCCTACGTCTGGTGCCGGTAACACATACAGCTCATGTATGATACTGTCATTGTCACTTTATTTGTGCGCTATGAAATGCATGTGATACATACTGCTGTCCAGAACGGTTGACATCTGGCCCAGTTACCACATTGGAACTTGCAGTTAACTTTACCAGGGCGAGAGTTTAGAGATAATATGTAACAGATATTTCAAAAGTAGTGCTGTCCACGGAGTGTGTATACCGGGAGAAACACAGTAATCGCATACTGTAAGCATTCATTTTTATTTTCATTGTTAACGTTAAAACTGTTTCTGTAATAATAAAAAAAAAAAATTACCATGTCTTGAATCCTGCACCATCTGTGCTAGAGTCCCTCAGCGTCACCACTCACCTACCAGTGATCATGGTATTCTTTTGGATATTAGTTCTTTTACAGAACAGAAGAGAGGGGCGCTATGGAACAGAAATAGTATGTGCTTAATATTTTTAGCTTTATTTTATAATCTTGTTGTGTCCCTATGTACAGCCAAGGACGTGGCCATTTTGAGTTCTATTTACTGTGCTTACGAATTGTCTGAGTATCAGTCATCTACTACTTTGGACTGTTCCAAGTCATCAGTGATTGGCTCAATTCACTTTGAATGTATTGGTGGTGGGAAAACATGGGTTTGGAAGAATTAGCATAGACAAAACGAGACACGTTAGGAGACATGTCACAACCTGACATAACGCGTTTTGGAAACGCCATTCCTGTGACCCTCTTGGCTTTCTATATAGGCACGCCATACAAATGTTTACATGTCTTCGTGGGTTTTCTCCAACAGTCAGGTTGACTGGAGCTGCTGCAAATCTTCAGATTGGAACAAAACTCTATTCTTGCATTGTTTATTTATATTTAGGATATTTTTAGATTACAATTTTTTTTATTATTCAAACGTTAGATTTTGTGTTTTGTTTGAGATTTAAAGAGTCAAAATCCAAACTTAGTTTAAAAAATCCGGATAAGGGATTTCTAATAAGCAAAACATCAAATAATATTTTAATCTTTTTTTATCCGATTTAATCCGATTAATTGATTAATCAAAAACAAAATTGTCAGATTAATCGATTATCAAAATAATCGTTGGTTGCAGCCCTAAAGTATAGTAATTAAACATTTAGTGATTGTTCGCTAACCAATGATTTCTGTTTTTATCATATTTACAGCTTTTCAATAGTAACTACAAAATAGAACATGTTTATATATACACAGAATATTAGGCTTTAGATTTATACATGTATGAAACTGTGTGTTTTGCTCAGGTAATTCTTTCATGATGTTCAGTTGAAGACATTTGAATTTTAATAGTTACATTTTAAGTGTTTTTACAGACTGTAAAACTTCTATCTTTTTTGTTTTTTTAATCTTCTGTCTGATTTTATTGTTTTTACTCTGTATGAATATCATGATTTAAATAATTCAAACACAGCTCAGCCGAGAAAGAAGCAAGATTCAAGCAGACGAGAAGGAAATTACACATCACAGGATCAGACACTGAGTTTCTGCTCAAGTCAGCTCAGAAACTCAGTGTTTGTGTTTTGTGCAGCTGAGTCGTGTACTTTCACTTGTCCACATCTTCACTTAGGCTGCTTGTGGTTTATTAGTTAGTTTAGACATATTGCCTTATGCCTTATGTTTAGATCAAAAATGTTTGCAAACAATTGTACACACAGAAACATACAAACCACAAACTAGTGAGCAATGTAAAACTGAGATATTGTCATTAGCAACGTTTTAACCTGTTTGTTTTTATTAATTTAAGTATTAGTTATCTATTCTCTGTCTTCTTAGAAACACAGTATTTACTGTAGAAGCAGGAAATGAGAACATGTTAAACTCTCCTGTGTTATGACTTGACTCCCCTTTTGGTTTTGTGTCCTTGGTCTGCCATATGATTTCCTGTAATTTGTTTCATTTGGTTCACCTGTCTTGTATTTAAGTTCTCAGATTGTGGCGTTGTTCTCTGTTACCATGTTCAACATGCTTCTTTTCTTGTATCAAGGTTTGTTTGTCTTGTGTGCGTCAAGGTTAGTGTTTGTTTGTGGTTGTTGCATGCTTAGTGTTCTGATTGTCTGACTTCAGTTATTTTCCTGCTCTGCAGTGATCTTAGTTAGTCTTCACGGTATCCATGAGTCTTAATTTGTGTTTCTATTTTGTCATCCTGCACATGCACTGCCCTTAGTTCTATTTCCCTCTGTGTTTACATGTTTTAAATTATTAAATACAGTAGGTTCTTATTCAGTCCTGTTTGTGGGCCATGCATTTAGGGGGTTCCCTCCCAGTTTGCTTGTAGGCCTTATCAGCAACAGTTTGCACGCTCATGAGGAGTGTAGTTCAAGTTTAATTCGTCCTCAGTGTGCAACATCCTGTGGTTAATCTAAATTTAGCTGATTGTGTTAGTGTTAAATAGAAATAGATGTTGACATCTTTCTCATTTCTTTTTTCCATTCTCTGTAGAGATGTTGCAGAAGATTCTTTACATAAAACTGAGCTGTGAGCTGCAGATGTGAGTAAACAACTTTCTGTGCCTAAATGATACAACTGAGGAAAAGCAATAAAAACTCAGTTTAACACACTGAGTGTTTTTAGGCTAAAATGTTTTTAATTGTCTTATTAAAAATAGATACCAGTACACAGTAAATTTAGCAGTGTCCATTGAACACTTAGAGTTAATTTTAACTCTGAGTCAGTGAACATATGGCGCCGCCCTACAGAGAGTCAACTTTACACTGACACTAGTGTAAAATTCTTCGTGTCAATGTAACTCTTACTAGAGTTATTTATTCACACTGTACTAAGTGTTAGTCCAGTTTACAATACGATAAGAGTTATTCAGGTTTTACACTATGAGGACACCAACACTAACAGTGTTTTATATTTTCGACACTACTTAATTTGTTAATCGGAATTAACTCTTTATTCTCAATGAGTGTTATAGTTACTCCCCATTGTTGTTTATTTTCAACACTACTTAATTTGTTAATCAAAATTAACTCCATTTATTCTCATTGAGTGTTATACTGTATTTACTCCCCAGTGTTTTTTTTTATAGCATTCAATTTTTTTCATATTTCATGAATATTGCAGTTTGGTTAAATTAACAACAAAAACAACTTCAACATATCCATGTCTCTATTTTATTAAAAGCATAAATAAAAACATTAACCCACCGGGTTTTGATATTTTCAAATAACATTTTCACAGTTGTATAACAAAATTAAACCCCTGAAGACATGGTATTTTCTGTAAACTTACCTACCTAATTATACACACACATTATACTTGGTATATACTTATGTGCTAAACATATTTCACGTTCAACCGTGCAGCATGTAAAACTAACAATATCAATGACAGAACCAACATTTTACTGTGCTGACCGATTAAAAGCAGCAGTATAACAGTCAGATTTTGGTAATGTACCAAATTCATAGTGAAATGTTAGCCAACAAACATTCAAATCTTTAGAACTTTCTGGTCAAAGCTTCATTAGATGGCAGTATGGAACTATAAAAAGTGAAGAATCTGCTGATGCCATTTGAACATCCATTGTTTTATAATATAGCAAGTCTTTAACACTGAATACCTTAAGTGTCTGAATTGGCCTAAACACAATTTTAAATGAATGAAAATGTTTGTCAAAGCAAATGGTTTCAACAGCAGTGCCACTGAGTAAAATCTGCTCATCTTTCACTAATATAGTCTTAATTTTACAAAATACTGGCATCTCATCAGTTACCTCCACACATACTAATAAGTCAGGGCGATATTCAGTGCCATAGTGCTTTACCCACCTCACAGACAAGACAGTTGTTGATAATGCAGAGTTTAATTTGACCGCAAACTCTGGACCTTCTTTTAAATCTTGAAGCTGCACCATTTTTCCTGGACCAATTGTTAATCTGCACTGGGTAAAAGATTCCCAACACATGGCCATTGTGTGAAAATATTTCAGAGAATTCAATGAACATGAACGCTTAACACCACATACATGAGGTAGCTGTGGATTTGTTTGTAGAGTATGGCAATGCTTTTCATGCATGTCTTTTGTTCGAAATAATACACTCTGGTCATCTTCACAGAAAACCGTCTGAAAATCACTTTTGTCTATGACACAAAATCGACAACAATTCCGAGCACTGAATGATTCTACTAACCCAAACAGTCCATGTAAACCAAGATTATCCCCTGTTACTTGTACAATGCTGCCATGAACAGGACTTTTGAACACAGGAACTTCAATCCCATCAGTTTCCAGCACTTTCAAGTCATTGATTATTGGCTCAAGTATAGTGTCAAATCCATAGGTTTTAATGTCTTGGGCATGAAAAGGTGCACACAAATGTATGTTGACTAAACATGAATTTAACTTTGGTGGAAAATTTCTCAATGTAAAGTATATACCTTCCAATTTATGGACACCTTTTTTGGATCCAAGAGGATTAGCGGTCTCGAATTCATCATAAAATAATTGAATTTGCAATGCCAAATTTTTGCTTGAAAAAAGAGGATGCCTTTTCATATACAACCCATCTTTTATATCACAATATACACCATCATTTGGAGTGTGACTAGATTTAAAGATATCACTAAGATGTGGATTACTTAGAATTGACTGCAGAGTTTGTAAAATTGGAACATAAGCAAATTTATCTGTAACAACTACCTGATCATAAGTTCCAGTACATCTATTTCTTCTGTTCTCAAATCTGACACCAAGTACTTTCTCCACTGGCTCAATAGTTTTATATTTTTATTTAAAATAAAGGCTTCGCTTCGAATCTGAATTCAATGATGTAAAAGGATTTTCAAGTTGTTTAAAACTTTGCTCAATTTTAGCTTTTGTACTAGTATCCTGTGAATGCACACATTTTAAGGCTGCTTCTTTAGCCTGACTCTGTATCTCCAGTGCCACTTCCTCCATGGACAGAACAAAACTATTCAATGAAGACTGGCCAACACCAGAAACTTGAAGCTCTGCAATAGCAGAACCACACATATCACGAATGCTTCTGTTGCTCCCTGATAGGTCTTGAGAGCTACTGTCTTGGGAGCTACCGGCTGCTTCAACATCATGGGACAGAACATTATCTGGAACATTATCACAGGCTACAGTGTGACTTCTGACCCCATGCTCTGCAATTTCTTGAGCATGTCGCGTGTTTAAATGTTTCCTTAAGCCTGCAAAGGTACCAAAAAAATGGCAGCACCCTGCCTGACCACACTTTAGGCGAAGTGATTTACCAGGGTGAAATCCATGAATCAATCGCATATGTCTCACAAGCAAGTTTGTACTCCCAAAAGTAGTCTGGCAAACAAAACAAATCAGACCCATTGTATTAAAAGACAAATGTAATAACCAACATCAACAAAAAATTACAAATAAAATAAAAATCCCATAGATAGATGAGCAACAAATAGGTTGCTTACATTTTAGTGAATGCATTGTCTAGTGTAACAGCCTTGCCCTAATCTCTGCCACACGTGGGCTCTCACAAACTTTGCCAATATCTATTTGGAAGATGGTCGTCTGTATGAAGGTGTACATGTTGTGCAGCATCTGATTATACGTAGTGGCAAACACAAAGTGTGCTTTGAACAACTCATCAAACGCCCCAAGAGAGGTTGTTGATTTGCACGGTATAACCTGCTTGTCCAGAATGATGACGAACTTGTGGATGGTGCTCCTCTTCGTGCCGAGAGCAAGTAGATAGAGCTGCTTACTAGTGTTGATAGAATCCACGTGTTCTTCGATACTTGTTCCACTCTAAGGATGTACAAAAAGGCATCCTTAAAAAAAAAGGTAGTGTGCAGCTGTTATGAGTTTGACTAATTTTGTAGAAAAGAAATTCTTTAAAAGCAACAAACATTTTACACTTCGCATTCATTCAGAAACTTTTGAAATCAGTGTATACAGTAAGCTACAATACAAACCTTCTTGAACACAACAAGATGCTTCTCCGCTTGGGATGCCGACACTCTGCCTGGTCTTTTACGGCCTTGGGCGGAAGGAGGAATCAGGTGAAGGAGGAGGATAATTGAGGAGAGATCACTGTCCCATCCTTTACCAAACAGACATCAAAAACATGATTGATAAATGATGGTATACAATAAAAAAAACACTTTAACACCTTAAAAACAATTTAAAAAAAAAAAAAAAAAGATCTACCTACCAGAGACAAGAATGTCATCCATGTCCACTTCCTCTGAGGTGGCTTCTGCACATTGGATCAGCACTTCAAGGTCGGCTGAGGAGGGCAGAGTCTTGCTCTGCTGAATAACCTTTTGCTTGAATGTTGTAGGCCACCTACATACAAAGATACTTAACTGAGCCAACATGAAGGCATTCAATTCATTTATGCCTGAAATCACTAAAGCAAATACAAATACTGCATTAATTAGTGCTCATTTAGGAGTTACCTTTTCAAAAGCCTGGCAGCTACATCGTGTCCAAACTGAAGGTGGAAATCTTGCGCAATCTGTAACAATAAAAAGTTCAATTATATTACTACCCTAACATCAAATAAAGAGGCTGCATTAATGTGTACATTTCAGAAACAAAAACAGAGCCTGTCAATTACCAAGCCTTCAACATCTTTAAAGCGTGGAAATTCATCCAAGACGAATGAAGATTTTTCCTTGTCCAAAACCATGTTGCGGCGACGCTCAAATGTAACTTTCATCTTCTCCTTGATAGTGGCTTCATCAGAACAGTATTTCATTAAAGACATGGCCTCCTTGCATTGCTCTTCACTTAAGATGATGATGATGGCCCTCTGCTTTCTGCTGAAGAACTCCTCCTCTGAATGGTTTTGAGCCTCCATGCAAGATAGCCAGTCCCACTTTCACCGTCATAAAAATGTTCCTTTAAAATGATTAAAAGGCCATTTGAACATCAATAACCAAAAGACAAGGAAGTGGTTAAATGTGATAAAATGAATAGCATTATCTAATTGATCTGAATCTTAATGTTTGCAAGTTGGTTACCTTTGCTTCGCATACTTCTGTGTCTGCCATAGTAACCATAACTAGCTTAATAATGTAAAAGCAACTTACATATCCTTTTTTAGAATAGGGATCCATGAGATAAGGGAACATCTCAACAATGCCTTGAGCATACATCTCCCTTATATGCCGGGGCGGTGCTGTCCTGTCAAGAGCAAAGTGAAAACTATTAATCACATTGTTAACACTAAGCTTTATAAGAATGCCACCAAACATTTTTCCTAATCACGTTGGCATGGGAGAAAGATCTCATTAGAAAATTACCCATAGGTTTCAGTCATGTCTGCAGCAAGGATATTAACCATCTGACGCCGTGAAGAGTCAGTAAGCCCTTTTGTTCGGTTGTATTCTTTAATAATGCGATCTCCACCAGGTTTCTTTGCCAATGTAGATTCAACTACCTATGAAATCACAGAAGTACAAATTCCATAAATCTAGACAATGACAACTAATACATGTACAGTAGACAAATTGGAATTTGGAATAGCCAGTTGAAAATTATGCATTGCATTCATGGGTGTGTTTTGCAGCACACTGTGCTCACTTTGTAAATCAGCTTGTGGCATGTATTATCTATAAAACTTAGAAAAATATTTATAAAGAACACTGTCCTCATCATAGCTAACAAACTTTAATGTACAGTGCCTATTAACTTACATGTTTGGCATTGTCATTCTCTCTCTGGCGTTTTCTGGAAGGGCTGTTCTTATCCAGGATGATTGTGTCATCAGAGTTGCAGGATTCAAGTTCCAAAATTACTGTACCTTCAGAACTACAGACTGAAAGTTCCAGTGAAGCTGGATCAGGCTGAGATGCATTTGAATCCTGCTGGCAAGCAGCGGAAAGTGTTCCCTCAGAATCTAAGTGTGAAGAGAGAGGAGAAAATAACATATACAAAAACAAGCACATAATGTCTCAGTTAGTGACAACATGGTTATCATTCATCATCATCACTACAATAGTTAGTTTAGTTTACCAGTATCGAATCTAATCGTAAATACACCAGCGTTGGGTTGCTGTGCTACTGTACTTCCTCAAACACTTCTGCATCCACTTCTGTTCCAGTCTCATCAAAGACTTTAACACCGTCTGTGATGGGTGGCATCGAAAACTTCATGAAGGCTTAGGAGAAAACACAAAAAGTCATATGAAACACTCAAGAGTAGCAAAAGGCAAACCCTCAATACTTTGTGACCTAATTGAATCTCACTAGATTACAAATCCATAATATTCAACCTTAACACAACAGTGAATCCCAGGTACCACAATCAAGATGACAAAACTAAACCAGGTTAAGAAATGCACAATTTGTTTCCTGAATGTATATCGGCAACGAATGAGAGATGAATGTCATTATAATAAGCAGAACAAATAAACAAATGTTCAAGAGTCATAAATAATTTGCGGTTGCTTACCAGAATTCAAGAACTCGGCCAAGTTTGGCTCACTGATCTTGATGTATTTCTGCTCATTGTTCAGTTTTGCTTTGATCAACATGACTTCTGTTAAAACTGACAACTGGCATCAACTCCTGTTGGTATAATACAATATATCTGGCATTAATTAACTCCATGGTTCAGTATCTACTTTAATGCATTAATTTATCAGTCTACACAAAAAGCCTTGCCATCAATATTTGCATTTACAAATTACATGTAGTATCATTGACATAACCGGCTGCATAACCAAAATTTAGCACCAAATGGACACTTAAAGTTAATTATATGACTCCTTTTGGAAATCCACAATTTATTAACAATATTAAAATAACTAATATTAAAACTATTGAAATTCCATCCGTCAATGCAAAGTGTTAACATAAGTTTCATGCTAGCGACATAGTCTTTCTATTCTTGTCTGGGAATTTTCAAATACGTCACAATGCACGCGCCAGGCTAAAGTTACCTCTTGTTTGAATAGATATGATCTTAATATTATAATTAAAATGTGTTAAACATGGCAAAGGCGAGCTAAATTATTATTGGAGCATTCCATACCGCACAACCCTAAGCGTTAACAGCGAGAATCGGCGTGTACACGGAAACCTTTCCGATTTCTACCGCACAATTTGGAAGGTCATTACCACACGCAACACCTTCGGTGATGGCGGCGCAATAAGACAACAGAAAAAACGAACCACCGCTAAGAATAAAACAGGACACTACTCTAATTATTTACACATTCCATAACAATTAATCACCAAACACAATGACTAAGACTAAAAAACCCTCCTGGCTCTAAGTACAGTGCCAGCTTTACTGCGTGGCAGTTACCACGTGTTGCGCATTTAAGCTAGCCACTGACCCTGCCTTGTTAGCCCCTTATAATTCAAGTGTAAAATTCTCAAGCATACGACGAACAAACAATTATGTTATAACAAAACATTTGATAGAATATATAATATTTTTAATATGTAATACACTTTAAAACCGGAGTTTACAACGGGGAAAGTAATGCCCACATGCAACACCTTCGGTCACGGTGGCACAAGACACAACAGAACGCCACTCTAATTAATTACACACAAACGCCATAACAAGTAACCACCTAAAAACAACGATTAAGTCTGAAAAACCCTCCTAGCTCTATCTACAGTGCCAGCTTTACTGCGTAGCAGCTACCACGTGTTGCACATTTAAGCTAGCCACGACTCTGCACTGTTAGCCCCTTATAATTCAACGTTTTCAAGCATAAAACCTCCAAGCATACGACAAACAAACAATTATTATGTTATTACAAAACACAAAATTTGTTACAATATACGATATGTTTAGTAAGTAATACACTTTAAAAAGACTTACCACAGTCTTCCATAGCAGGAAAATGGCGTCCAGAACAGTCTGAAGATTTTTGAAACGAGACAGAGGTGGGCGGAGCATCCAGAGTACAGTGTACCTGTCCCGAGTTAATATTCTACACTGTCTGTGTTCGTTTGCTCTGACACTGCGTATTTTACACTGATGAGACTAACTCTAGATATTAACAACAACACTTGATGTAATGGTGGATGTATTTTATCTTGTTGGTGTTGGAAGAACTCTGGAAGTGTTCACAGATTTTGTCACTGTATACTTTACACTGCAGAATTTACTGTGTACTTGTATTTTATGTTAAGGACTATTTGGGGTTTAGTGTCTTGCCCAAGGACACTTCAGCACATGATCTGGGGGGAGGAATCACAAGTTCCATATTAAAGAAGTGTGTGTTTAGATTTTGTGGTGGAAATTTCCCATAAAGAGAAAGATGAGAGGGTTGTCTTTTGTGGGATTTATTATAAAAATAAAGGAAAATAAAATTAATGGGGAAAGCAAATCAAAAATATGGATGTTGATCGTGCACATCAACGAACCAAAAACCAGCTGAGGAGATCAGTGCACACACCACGAAGGTGTGATGCAAAGAGCCCACGATCCTCAAGTTGTTTCTGCCTTTTAACCCCTTTCTCTGGCTCTGGTGGAATGTCTCTCTGCAGCAATGGAATTGTTTGTGCCACCTCATCTCACCGTCAGAGAGAATGTTTACATTCTCACTTCTGCATCATTGTGTCTTGTTATCCAAAGGAAGAAACACCAAGCTACGAAGACAAGATAAATTCGCTTTAACAGCCTTGGCTCTGGTGAGGAGTCAGATAGGATGGAGCCAGAGACCGGGTGTAAAAGACAAACATATATCAAACTATTAGTCAGTCAAATGGAACATCAGATGTTTAGACTTGATGTACGACAGGAAGAAAAAAGATTAGTTGTTTGTGTAAGAATGTTCAGTATTGAACCTAACCAGCACATGACGACTGTGTTGGATAAGAAAGGCACAACTTTTCCCTTTACATTCCCCTCTTTTGATTACACATCAATCAACCACTATAAAAGAATAAAAATTGTCAAACATAGCATTTAATAATAATAGCCCTTGCAAATGAAACAATGAGTGTATTAACTCATCAAGATTCAAAACGTCACATAAGATACAAGTATTTTAGGTATAAAAGGTTTGGAGATTTTGACCCACATGCACGGCACAGAGTCCAACTCGTTCCAATAAAATAACATTTATTGCTCAGGATACAGAATAGCAAGCTGGATATCACTGGCACAATATTCAAACAAGGGGCAGGCAGATAACGACGATCAGACAAGCACGGGTCGGCAACAGAGAGACAGGAATACGGTACCGGAGGATCAGGCAGTTCGGCATCAGTGGACAGATGGTCAGTAACATGCAGGCTCGGTGACAGGACAGACAAGGGCTAGGCGATCCCGGGGTCAGTTAAACAAGCAGTGGTCATCAACGAACAGGCTCGGCAACGGTACAGACAAGGGCTAGGCAAAGACGAGATCGGCTCAGAAAACACAACTGCTATAAGGCAGGGAATCAAAGGAAATGCGGAAAGAATCACAACAATCTGGCAGAGGATACAGGTGAGTACTGGTGGTTAAATGCTGGCATGATTGCTAATGACAGGCAAATGGAGTGATATGGACTGGAAGTGACAACTGGCAGCAATATGAACTAGGTAAAAACAGAAATACCAAAATAAAACCCCAAAACCTGACATGGGCTTCATGTGTAACATTAATGAAACACCATCAATTGTAATAAAGACAATTATGTACTGTATGTTAGCCATACGTTTCCGTTGAGATACTCTAATTTCTAATTTTGAGCTAGTTTTTATGCTTTTGGATCTTTAATTGTGCACTTGGGTCTAAAGTGAATAGGATAATCAGGGATTATCTATCATCTGTAGATGAAGGATAAAAAAACAATTGTAGCAGTGAATAAAGTGATTGTGAGCAAATCAAGCACCAAATCAACTTTTAGGATATCTCTCTCTTCTTTGTGATCTTTACAGCCGTGTGGGTTGTCAGAAGGTCATCGAAGGGGCCTCGACACCGTTTGGAGGTCCAGTGCTTCCTCCTGAACTCCTTAACGATCGTCCAGTCCCCTGGTTGGGTGGTGTAATGGTCCTGTCGCCTGTTTTCACCTGTTGGGAAATCTGAATTGTGGGGAAAAAGTGTTTGGGCGGCACGGCTGCCATCAGGCCCAAACCAGACTCCATGGCTACAGGTGGAACCATTCGTCTGCCTGAGTCTGCGTTCCTGTGCGGTAGAAAATGTTTAAAGCACAGGGAGAGAGAGGAGGAGAGGGTAGAGAGAGTTGGAGAGAAAAAACGACGATCAGGAGAGGGAGGGGGTTGCCAGTCAGATTTAAGTGCGATGACCACTGGTTCACATCCTCTGATCAAACCTACATCATGTCTGTGTGTGAGCCACAGGGAAGTGGGACTTCTTGTAAGGCTGTGTTGGGTCAGAGCATCCTCTGAAATATTATTTTAAAAAAATAGTGTGTCATAGCAGATGAGAGAGTTGTCTTTTGTGTAATTTATTATAAAAATAAAGAAAATAAAAATAATGGGGAAAGCAAATCAAAAGCATGGATGTTGATCGTGCACATCAACAAACCAAAAACCAGCTGGGGAGATCAGTGCACACACCACGAAGGTGTGATGCAAAGAGCCCACGATCCTCAAGTTGCTTCTGCCTTTTAGCTTCTCTGTCCGACTAGGGTGGAATGTCTTTCTAACCCAATCAAATTACATGCACCATCTCCTCCCTGTCGCAGTGTGTGTGAAGATTTTTACTTTCTCACACCTGCATTGCTGACGTCCAACTATCTGTGAGAAAGGAGCACCAAGTCTCAACAGACAGAGACACAACTCCCCGACCTTGGGTTTAGGAGCTAGAGTTGAGAGTCTATCAGACAGAGACAACCATTGAACAATCTACTGTAGGTCAAATGCATACAGTAAGACAAAACAGAACATAAGTCATAAATCATATAATAACTGCATAGAAATAAGGAAGAAACAATTTTTCCCATAACAGGTACCAAGTTCACTGTTGCACATGAAAGGCAGATTAAAGAGAAGTTTTCTAAAAGTATGCAAGGTGGGTAAATACGTCCCATGGGGTCAGAAGTCGTTCACCAGTCTCCACCCCGTTGACATCTGTTCACGAAAGGACCCACGTCCTGTCATCAGTCTCCATCATGTTTTCACAGAGGGACGTGTGGAACTGTAGAATAAAAATCAAAAATATTTTTGTTCGTTAGTAAAAGAAATCGCAAACCCAGACCTGTGTTCATCCCAAAAGAGGGAAGTTGAGGTTAGTTTGTCAGTGTGTGTGAAATCATAACTCTTCAAACTTATCATCAGGACCAGATGTGCTGTACAGGACAGGTCAGATTATTTCGGGTTTTATTTTGTTACCATTTCCGGTTCTGCTCCGTCCTGTTTAGCTCCTGCTTATCATTCCATTCATGTGATTCCACCAGCTGTAATCAATCAACACTTAGTTCTGTTATTTAAACTCCAGTACGCACCTGTTCCAGTTGCCAGATTGTTGCGTGTACTCACCACCTTCTAGCGTTGTCTTGTTCCTGATCCGTGTGTCGACCCTGTTCTCGTACTCGTTGTTTGACCTCTAGCCGAGTCCCTGTTGTACTGTAGCCATGCCTGAAGTGACTTCCACCCAGAGCCTGTTTTTGACCACCGCCTGTTTGCACCCTGTCTGTATCTCTGCCTGTGACTTAGCTGTGCCTCGACCCTCGCCTCTACCTTGGATTCTGCTTTGCTATTAAACAAACTTTTACTATGGTCTTGGAGCTGTGCATGTGGGTCTGCTCAAAAGAGCCCTGACAAAGTCTTAGAATCAGAAAGACACAAGTTCAGTTCATGACACAAGAAAATATTTGATTTAATGTTGACATCAAATGTACTGTAGCTTGTGCTTCTCCACAGTGAAGCGTTCTCTTCATGAGGTCTCAGACTTGATGTGAGGATGGGACACACTTTCCTCTGTGAGCTGCAGTTTCTCTGTGAGTAAATGGCTGCTTGATGAAACTAATGGTAGAAAGTGAACAGAGCATCAGAGCTTTGTTCAGTGTGAACACATCACACTTGTTATGAGCTGCTTGTTTGTAGGAAGAAACGTTGGAGGACGACTGTTCAGTCATCAAACACTCTGATCATGTGCTTTTATCATATTCTCTCGTTTCTATTTGACTTTAGTGCTGATCAGACTTTTCTGGTGTGGACACGCTGAAGGTAAATGTACACTTTATTTAGTATTAAATTAACATCAGTCTCCAGCTTCTGTATCAAATGGTCTTCTGTTCTATTTGTGTGACGTTGTTTCTATGTTATTGTTGGTTTTAGATGCTGTGTTGACCCTTGAACCCAACCGGACCAGATTTGTTACTGGAGAGTCTGTGACCTTCACATGTGACATGAAGGAGGGAGAAAACACTGACTGGGAAATTAGATTCACCAAAGATGGACAAGACTTTCTTCGTTATGATTCACCTCCAACTCTAAAAATAAGAGATCTATATACAGGAGACAGTGGTGGATACCAGTGCTCTGGTCACCACAAGAGGAGATATCATACAAAAAACAGTGAAACCATTTATTTAACTGTATCAGGTGAGTTTTATTGATTTATTAAAATAATTATGTTTACTACACTTTTTTTCAAATGATGTTTAAATCTATGTGTAAAAGGTAATTTATATACTATTAGGATACTATTATAGGATCACTGTGAATTATTTGACATGTTTAAGTTCTTCACTATTAGTGGAATTGGTAAAAATCTTACGATTTTAGAGATTCTAAATTCAGTGTCTTTGAGTCTGCAACTGGACTGAAGTCATATTTATGTGAATTCAATTTCATTTTTGTTTCATCATCATGTTTGTTATGACAATATCTATTCACTGGATGAGACATTTGAACCTGTGATACATGTCATAAGACAATAATAAAGAATCTTTTGATCATAATTAGTTTTAAACAAGGTGGTCGTGACTCTTCATCCCAACTGGACTCAGTTGTTCAGTGGAGAGAAGATCACTGTCAGATGTGAGATTGAGGACAGAGGAGACACTGAGTGGGAATATGAATGGAAAACACCCAAATCAATAAAAGCCTCAGACCAACATGAACACACCATAACTGTTGGCTCATCAGACAGTGGAGGCTACAGCTGTAAGGGCAGAATGAAGAGGGAACAACAGTCTTCAACCGTGTGGAGTGATGCTGTCACACTGAGAGTCTCTGACAGTAAGTCACATCATCCTCCATCATTTATAAATATAATAAAAGTAATAAATAAGATCCAACAAGATGAGCAACATGAATCCAAAAACATCACAATCACAGTGTTTTCACTCAGAACTTCTCTCTCCATCAGCTAAAGCCCAGTGTGTCCTCACAGCGTCTCCATCTTGGCTGAGTCCTGGAGCCTCAGTAGCTCTGAGCTGTGAGGTTGAGCCTCCATCTGCAGGATGGAGGTTCTACTGGTACCAGACTGTTCCTGATGGCTCACACAGCTCCTACAGATATGAGCTGCTACCTGGTAGTGAGCATGGGACTGAACAGGGCTCCTACATGCTTGATGGACACACACACACAGCAGGATATGTGTGTAGAGCTGCAAGAGGAGAACCAGTGTATTACACTGACTACAGCAAAGCAGCATTCGTCTGGTCTGGAGGTCAGTTTGTTTGGACTCTTGCTTCTTTCTACCAACGTTTGCTGAAAGGAACCGTGTGGATTTGTTCCTTAAAGTTCGACTGTTGATTGTTCTATGTGTTATTAAATGTGTTGTCGTTCAGATGTTGATCCGTCAGCGTCTCTCACAGTGAGTCCTGACACAGTTCAACACTTCACCCGTGACTCTGTGTCACTGAGCTGTGAGGGAAACTCTACTGAGTGGAGAGTCAGGAGGTTTCCTGAAGGAGGCTTCCTGTCATCCTGCTCCCACTGGACAACATCTGGATCCAGATGTGGCATCTACACATCACAGTCTGGTTCTGCAGTGTTCTGGTGTGAGTCTGGATCAGGACACTTCAGTAACTCAGTCAACATCACTGTACATGGTGAGTGTGATTGTTTTCATTCATTTAAAGCATTTGTAACATCTTACTGTATTATGTGGTTTAATATTAAATCTGATAATAGTTTTCTTCTTCTGCTCCACTGAATCTTCCTGTGACTGTCGTCCAGATGCAGGTTTGATCCTGATGAGTCCTGTCCGTCCTGTGACTGAGGGACTCTCTGTGAGTCTGAGCTGTAAGTTGAAGACAGGACAAAAAGCTTCCAGTGTGTTTTTCTATCACAATGAGCAACTGATCCAAAACGACAGCAGAGTAGAGCTGAACATCTCTGCAGTGTCAAAGTCACATGAAGGTTTCTACAAGTGTTGGTACCAAGGAACAGAGTCTCCACAGAGCTGGATGGCAGTGAACGGTGAGGCTGAAATGAGAGAAGCAGTGTTTCTGTGTTATTTCATTTTTTACAGTGTGGTAGGAATTTCCCATAAAGAGGCAGATGAGAGAGTTGTCTTTTGTGTGATTGGTTGTGAACATTGATCGTGAACATTAACAAACCAAAAACCAGCTGGGAGATCAGTGCATTCACCACAAAGGTGTGATGCAAAGAGCCCACGATCCTCAAGTTGTTTCTGCCTTTTAACCCCTTTCTCTGGCTCTGGTGGAATGTCTCTCTGCAGCAATGGAATTGTTTGCGCCACCTTATCTCGCTGTGAGTGAGAATGTTTGCTTTCTCACTTCTGCATCGTCATGTCTTGTTATCCAAAGAAAGGGACACCAAGCTTCCAAGACAAGATGCATTGGCTTTAACAGCCTTGGGTCTGGTGGGGAGTCAGATAGGATGGAGCCAGAGACTGGGTGTAAAAGACAAACATATATCATAAATTATTAGTCAGTCAAATGGAACATCAGATGTTTAAACTTGATGTACTTTGACAGGGCGCAAGAGATTAGTTGTTTGTGTAAGAATGTACAGTATTGCACCTAACCAGCACATGACGACTGTGTTGGATAAGAAAAAGTACATTTTCCATTACAGCAGTCACCTTTTATCAATGTTTCTTTGTTCGATTACCTGGAATCTACTGTGTAAACTGCTTAATTACAGTGTGTTATGGATGGAGTTTAAGTTACACACTGTCTTTAAAGGAGAACAATGTTCTGATGTGACCATGACTTAAGACTTGTATAATTACAGGATTCTGTCCTGAAGCTCCATCATTTTCTGCCTCCTTTACTGTTGGACTGGTTGTTAGACTTTCAGTGATTGTTTTCCTGCAGCCGCTGCTGTGGTGTGTTTGGAGAAAGATAAAAGGTGAGACTCTGTAAATTCTGTCTAATACTTGATGAAACCCTGGAACAGTTTGAGTATAAATCTACATAATAACTCTACAGTCTCCTCTCTTGTTTTAGCTGTAACAATAATTTCCATTTTCACAGCACACAGAAGTGTGAGCACTGATCAAAGCTCTGCTACACAGCAAACAGTCAACCAGCTTGAACCTCAGCTTTACTCCTCTCTGCTCCACGGTCAGTCTGACAATCATCACTGTCATGATCAGTAACACTCACTTTGTACGACACACACTGTTTAAAGTAAGTTTGATTCTTTTGTCCTCTCTCACATGTAGGTGATGTTTGTGTCTATGAATCAGTCGAAGGCTCTGGAAACAATGATGGTGGTACAGTATAATATCTGATTAATGAACAATTAATTAACAGCCACAGGTGCAAATATGATCTTCACAGTAGTTTAATATTACCAATCATATGATGTCAATTCAGGAGGTGTGACACAGAATTACTGTAAATTTTAATACTCAAAAGAAAAAAATGTTGACTTGAACATTTAGGACCACCTGCATATAATGTATATATGTGTAATGTATATGTTTAATGTCATCTTGTACTTTTATACAGATTTGTGTGTGTGTGTGTGTGTATAATGCACAGTAATATGATCAGGTGCACAGACACAAATCTTGTAGCAGCACACTTTTGATAGTTCTCATTTTTGTGGTTCTTTCCTTGTTTTTTTTCCTCAATTGTTTTCATCTACTGTGTGATTTTTAATTAGTCTTAGTAGTAAAGGTGTACCCTCCCTCATGTTGTTCGAGTTTTTTTTTTATCTGTTTCCGTTGGATTTATACTTTCCCTCATCCGAAGGCCAGTGCGCAGCAGCATTACCTTCCCCACGCCAACTTTGTTAAACCCTGGATATTCTACAAAATATTCAGTGTTGTTCAGGACGTCAAGCTTCCCTGACAAAATAAGGAGGAAAATGAAGGGATGCAGAGGAGGCAGAAACGTTCGTGGAGGAGAAGAGACCTGCGCAAAGAGAAAGTGAGAAGATTCAAATGCGTTGAACGCTGATTATGGGTAACGTAAGATAACTGGATAATAAAATTTACTCTAGTTAGAGAAGAAAACCTTTGCAGGGTTTTGATGTGCATCACAAAGACATGGATGACGATATCCCAGACTCCAGCGTTAACATTGACAGCTTCGGGCACATGTGCTGGGACAAGTGCTCCACAGAACACCACCGGAGATCCTTCCTACCGGTGCCATCAGCCTGTACAACTCCTCCCCCCTCTGTGATGTTCAGTGTCAGGAAGGGATGGAGCCCAATTGCAATGGCCTAACAGGTGTTCAACACATAAAATAGACTCACTGCACTCGCAGGACAAATAATAACACAAGCAGGAAAGAACCTAAATACAAGTTCACCGCTCGGCAGGACTAAAGCTCTGAACAATAGGTTGGTTTATGAACACCCTCCCTGTGATCATAAAGGTCTTCTGGCAAACTCTCCGACTCTCTTCCTGGCGTAGCTCTGATGGGCTTACAAAACTGGCCATGGACACAGGTGTGTCAAATCATAATCAACAACTCTCAATCAACATAATCAAATTTTGTACTAAACAACCTGAGGAGAGATTTGTCATTTGTGTAATGTATTGTAATACAGAAAGAAATAATAGATAATGAGGAAAAGAAATCAAAAGCCAGCAGGGGAGATCAGAACATACACCTCGGTTGTTGTCTCTACCTGTTAGTTCACTTCCGTGGCAGGGTGGATGTCTGGTCCAATCAAACTGACTGTACCGCCCTAACTTTGTCACCATGTCTGGAGACATTTACATTCTCACACATGACAACCATGAACCATGGGGCAGTCTAACAGAATGTCAGAAACCTAAACATGATGTATGACGCATGCCTGCGTTCATTCAGCTCTGAACAGAACAAGCCATAAATCATATGATAACCGTATAGGATAAAAAAGGAACAATTTTCTAAGCAAAGTAAGGACGAACTGACAGCTCTAGTGAGAGAGGAGAAAATCTTTGCTGAATGCAGTTTGATGTGTTTCACGTGATGTGACTCCAGCCTTAACATTGACGGGTTCAGCACCGTGCACTTTGACAGAGACCGAGTGGGCCAGGAAGAAGTGTTGACCCAGGTTTAAATCACTGGTTCCGCAGTTCCTCAAGTGCAATGAGGCCAATAGTAGATGTACTAAAATGCCAATTTGTTGTTTTTTATATGATGGCAGGATCTTGTCATTGAAGAGGGCAGGCAGAAAGTGCCACAGCTGATTGCCTGTAGGGATTTTTAAGGTCCAGCAGGTGTCAGTATACAATAAAACAGTATAGACACAGTATCAGTACAGTTTTGCAATGTGTCAAAACGCTTCATGACGCCTGATCTACCCATCCCTAGCGAGTACCGATGGTTAAATACACAGATGTGATTAGCAGATGAGCTGGCTGTCATGTGACCAGGAGTAAATTAGCAGATCAACGTCTGAGCCATGAACCGGATGTGACTACCAAAATAAAACAGGAAATGGATAATACAGACTCGTAATATGACAATTGTATCTATTCAGGTCAGAACCTTATACTGTATGTGACAATACAAAAAAGCTCATTAGTAGTAAATGCATGAGCTGTTCCTCTGTATCAGCAGCAGCGTCCGTGTTTCACTTCCTCTTTTCTCTTGGCTACATGTTACACGTACATGTACAGACACGTACAGTTTGAGCTGATGCCTATTTGTTTTCTATTGTGTTAATATCAAATTTGTACAATCTGTTGCATAAAAATGTACACAATGAGCTCAGTTGTCTCTGTGAATTTCTGTCGTTCCTGTTTAATGTTATTGTAGTTTTGTCAGTGAACACATCACTCAGTGCATGACTTCGTGTGATGGGCCCATTCAGAGCACAGAACCCTCTAGAGAAGCTGTGGGTCAACAGACATAGAGCTGTTACACCTGGAGAACATGGCTGAGCTGAAGCTGATCTGAGGATGAACAATTCAAGTTCCTCCTGATGGCTGACCAGGCCTCGTCACAGCTACAGGAAGCACTTATTAAAACTGTCATAATTCGGCTGCTCAGTCATGTTCGGTTTTAATTTGGTTGGCACTTCTGTTTTTCTGTTTATTCATGTTTCATTCCACTTTAAGAACATGATGCGCCACCTGTAATTCATTGCATGATTAGTCAGTGTATTTAGTTGGTAGTACTCACCTCATTTCTCTGCCAGATCGTCATGTTTTGTCACCACCTTCCAGTGTTACTTTGTTCTCCAGACTGTCCTTTAAGCTGCAGATGCCTGTATCGTAGCCTGAACTGCTTGATCTGTTGTCCACCTGTGACTCTGAAAACCCTGCTGTAGCCTGCTCCTTATCTGTACCGTCACTGACTGCTTACCTGCGCCTGTGTATCCACCACGAGCCCCGATCAAACCTGATTCATACCTACCTGACTGTCTGAGCTGTGCATGTGGGTCCTGACAAGAACAGATGTTCCAATGAATGATTGCAATGATGAATTACAATGAATCACTTTGTGTTTAATTAGTTTATTATTGTTTTGTAATGTTTGATTTTGATAACGATAAGATGAAACATAAACAGTTTTTGTAGAAAGCCACAGACACTGACAAACAATACACTCTTTGATAAACTACTGAAAAATAACCTGAGCTATTGTCATTATCATTGACTTTTATGTTTTTTAATTCATTTTTTATTAGGTTTTTCTTCTCTGTCCTTTTTAAACACAGTTTATTGACGCAAGATATGAAAACATTTGTGGTTGTTCATGGTTGTTAGTTTGCGTTAAAGAGAAGGAAACAGGTCTCACTGATATGTGTTGTCTTTTTCACAGTTCTTTCTTCCCTTTTCTGAGAGGCTGCAGAACATAAGAAAAACTGGTTGGTGTTAGACGTGAAAGCTGTGAGCTGCAGATGTGAGTAAAAAAAACTGTGTTTGAATGATACAACTGAAGAAAACAATGAAAAGGTCAGAAAATTAAATGTTTAAGATTATGTTGATTGTTTTAACAATGTTTTGGACATTAATGGCTATGTGATTAATTATTTTGAGGGGACAGCAAATGTTCACATGTTCAAACTGTAGAGCCATTACTTTATATGGTAGCAATGTGTTTCTTTAGTGTTGTCACATGGCAAACAACATAATAAAATGTTTTAAAAATGTGAGGGGTCTGATTTATGTGAAATCTGTACAGTGTATAGATATGTACAGCTCTGAACAAGTTAAAACAAACAAAAGCAGACATCTACATATATCAGAAATCAACAAATAAGTTGAATATTTGAATCATGTGCAATAATCATTGTCCATGACTCTGTACACGTTTCACCAATGCCACTTCTCACCAATGCACTAATTCATTTATTACTGTAAATCCTCATACTGGGTACATGTCACATTTACTTTCTTAGGTATTCCACATTATGTAGTTTTATACTGTGCCAGCGTAGCTCTTTCTTTCTTTTGTTTACTTGTTTTTTGGTCATATTGGCCTTAGACACTGTATTCAACTTTGCACTGTACTCAGCTGTTGTAAGACACAAAAATGCAAAATAGAAGCAAAGACTGGTGATGCTGGTGACTGCCTGCACTACCTTGCACAGTACACCAGGGGGCAGCCTTATGAACGTGTTAATGTTCACTTCAAATGTACCTTGTGCTTTTCCACAGTGAAGCTTTCTCTTGATGTGAGGATGGGACACACTTTCCTCTGTGAGCTGCAGTTTTTCTGTGAGTAATCACCGATAAATGAAACTCATGGCAGAAAGTGTTGGAGTGTTCGGTCATCAGTTACGTGCTTTTAATCATTTCCTGACGTTTCTATTTGACTTTAGTGTTGATCAGACCTATTTGCTGTGAATATGCTGAAGGTAAATGTACAAGCTCACTGTACAACAATATTGTTCACCCTCTATATCAAATGACTCAATGTATTTTTCTGTCTGTGTTTTTCTTTGTAGCGTTAGTGCAGTATCCATAGCCACTAAACCACTGAGTAGAACTTACAGTATATTTCTAAATAATTGTTCTTCATGTTCTTGTGAGTTATTTAAAA
This sequence comes from Betta splendens, assembly GCF_900634795.4. NCBI lineage: Eukaryota > Metazoa > Chordata > Actinopteri > Anabantiformes > Osphronemidae > Betta > Betta splendens. The sequence continues at coordinate 20,505,302 of NC_040882.2, read as the reverse complement.
TTAAAAAAACAATGGTTTCCGTTTCTACCTTCAGGATACTGTATGTGAATATTTGATGTAAATGTGCCTTTCTGTTCTTGGAAAGCACTTAAAAAATCCTTTATTCTTTTCTATTCTCTAAAGCTGCAGCTTCAATTCACTCCAGCTTTTTTATTGTTGGGGTGGTTTGTAAAATATGTCTGATGGTTTTCCTGCTTCTTTGGTGTTGCTACAGAAAATTTAAAGGTGAGGTCTGATCCTTCTTATAATTGGCCACAGTCTAATTAGTTCAAATCACAATCAGAAATCACAATTGCAGCTGCATCAAGTCACATTCAAAATAAAAGCATATAACAGTAAATGTGTTTTCACAGGTTCCTGCTTTATCAGGTTGGTGCAGTCTTCTTTCATAACAGAGCATCAAACACACCTCAGTACATTGAACCATGTGTTACATGTTGGGTTCCATCAGGTCTCAGAGCACCAATCAGAGCTCTGCTACAGATCACATGACCAACCAGGAAGAAACTCCACACAGTACACATGCTTCTCTTCTTCATGGTCAGTCTTTAACCTAATTTACTGTTAATTAACATGGTAAATTAAAGGTTTCAATCCATCCTGGTTAATGTATCATTTGTTTGTAGGCGATTCTTCTGTTTATGATCAATCTGATGACCTGGAGACACTGGAAATGGTGCAGTTTGCACACTTTGATCAACTAGAAGAACGTTTATTGTTACAGAAAGAACGAAAGAAATAAGTAAGTAGAGCAGTGAAACATTTTAAGTGTTTTATTTTTTCAATAACCACTAATTTCTATGGTTTCTCTTTTCTGTTACATATGAATAAAAACATCAATGGCCAACAATCAGAATGATCTATTTCTTATCATAGTTACAGCTTTACTATGGTAACTATTCTACACAGTGGAACATATTTATGTATACAATAAATAAGTTTAATCATCAGTATTTAGTAGGTTAAAGCCTTTAGATTATTATACAGTATATATTAAACTATGTGTTGGTTTTGTTCAACTTATTTTTTCATGATGTTTTGGTGAAGATCTTTGAAATATAATAGCTTTATTGGTCATTATCACATATAATGTAACAATGAAATTGATCTTCTGCACTTCCCCTGGGGGAGCAGTGGGCTGCAAGTCAGCCCGGGGACCTACAGTAGTCTCCCCAAACCTGAGCCACCAAGCCACCAGATACTGTGTGGATTTATTCATTGACATGCTGTGTGTATTAATATATTGTTTGTATTGTTCCAGCAGTAAACTTTCATGACTGTTTCTATGTTATACATATATGCTGGATTATAAGTGGTGTGGTTTGGTTTCTGATGCCTGCTGATATACAGAGCTAGCGCAAGCCACATTAGCTGCTAACAGTTAACTTCATAAAATTATTTATTAATCCCAGAGGGAAAAGGCTTTGCCCAGTCATGATTGCTTTCACAGATAGAATGGAAATTAAAATTCATTTAAAAAATATACCCAGGTATTATCAAGACTTACAGGTAATATATATGTACTGTAAATACATATGTATAAATATATACTGTACCCACATACAGTATAACACATATACACACATTCACATCACATTACTTTGTATGTACATATTGTACATATACACATGTACTATACTAGTATAGAAATTGTACAGACAATATGTAGGTAGGATGGAGCTCCACCCCAGAACAGAACCAGCCCTCCTGATCAGTGTGTCCAGTCTGTTACGGTCTGCTACATTCATGCTGCTGCCCCACAGACCACAGCGTAGAACACTGGCCACCACACACACATAGAACATCCTCAGCATGGAGCTGCAGACTGTGACAATCAGCCTTCGCGCCGCTAGGGGCGCTCCTGTGTTTTTTGTGTGGGTCATCTCCTGAGTTCATTTCCTGTGTTCTGTAATGAGTTGATGATATCCACCTGCTTAATGTTGTGTTTAGGTCATGCCTTTTGTTTCATCCTTTGCTGGTTTGTTAAGCAGTAAACGCAGTCGTAAGCTCGAAAACTAAGCCTATGTTACAAGTTTAAACATAGGAGCATTTTGGATGGAATGGAGTTTTGGTTTTCTGTGATGTTGTCTTTGAGGTTTGTACTGTGTATCTGTCTTCTGTACCTAGAGATTTAGTTGTTTTTAGTGCTGTGTAGTATTCGGAGCTGTCTCGGGTGATTGTCTTGTCTTTCATGTTTAGGTTTGTGTGCCCGTTAGGAATGAAGCGTTTTAGTTTTTTAACGTAGTAGTGTTCAGTTTTCCTGCATAGCAGCGATCTTTAGTTCTCACGTTTTGTTTGAACTTAGTCCTTCCTTGCAGTGAGTTTATGTTTTTATTTAATAAATCGTTTTTTGTTAAACTGTACTTCCTGTGTTTGGGTCGTGCATTTTGGGTCTTCCCTGTTCCCTGCAACCTGGTCAGCGAGATTCGGCCAGGTGAGCGTACCGGTTCTGTGTAGAACAGAGTATTCTAGTAGCGCGACGTGACCGCAGCTGTGTGTCGGTGCACGTAAGCTGTAGCGCCATAACCCTCCGCTCTGCCACGAGCGTCCTGCGGTAGTGATGTCGTTCGTGAACGATTTGTTTAATATGAACTAATCTTTTATATAACTCAGGAGGAACGAGTCCTCTCAGTGAACGACTCGTTCAGTTCCATGCAGTACCTTCTCTCGCCAGGCTCTGTAGAGCAGCAAGCAAGTGCTCCAGTTAATTCCTAATTCGTTCCTATGAATTCTTATTCTTATGGATCGTTCTTTGGTTCTTTTGTCACGTCACAGCTGTGGCTCAGCTTCAGTGCTGTGTGGACTGATAAACAAGGAAATGAGCGTTTATTTATTTGTCACCTGACAGCCGACATATTTTTTCGTGGGATCATAATTAATTAGTGATTTTTGATTCTTGTAGATGTGTAGTGTTGTTATGTACAGAGGCAGTGGTAAAAGTGTCTACCCCCACCGCGTTTGGGTACCAAATCTGCCGCATCAGCGCCCTGTTTGAACTGCGGGAAGAGTGTGTTACGTCCTTTTGGCCTGTAGGTGGCAATTGACTCCCACTTTTGGTCCTAAAACATCGTAGTTGATTATGTCATATAGGCTCTTTTAGAAAAATCAATGATCAGGCCTTGGATGGCCTAGTGGTTGAGATTCATGGTTGCAAACCTTTTTGTCCGGGGTTTGAGGCTGAGTGGAAGCAGTTTTTTAATTTTAATTATTGGAAAAACTGCGTCTCATCATCATCATGTGATCACGAGATAACAAGATTATGGTTTAAAACCGAAAATAAGAAGCTGAACGGTGCGCCCTCCTGCGTGAGGCGTTTGATTTGTGGCAGACAAGCTACTGTAACCCTGATTCCTCGCTGTTGGTACGGGCTACAATTTTCTTTACGTGGTATTCTTCTTTAATGCTCCACATGGCAAAACAGTACGGCACATGTACACTTTTTTCTTTACGCCGCTCTTACCCAGCGCGTGTCACCTTTTTCCTGTCCCCCGTCAACAAGGGCAGGTAGGAACTAATGTTAATTACAAATAAAATCACAGTAGCTAAAATGCCACATTTCCCAAACATAAAATAAAAAAATAAAAAGGAATACTACTGTAACTAAGGTCACACTACCACAATTTAAAAAAGTGAATAAGGATGATGTAGACCAGAGGTCGGCCACCGGTGACACCCAAGTTTTCAATGAAAAAAAACAAACACTGGGAGCAGCGGAGGGCGGCAATATTATATTATTTGAGAACATTTAACATGTGTTTTGTAATCCAAAGAAGACATAAAGGTCAGGGCTCAGGGGTTTAACATTTTATATTTTATTGACAGAAGATCGTAGCAATTAACAGCATACCTATTCAATCCTCGTTCTCTTTTATATGGAATACGAGCAACGATCAAATGTAAGCGTCATATTACGCCTTGTAAAACTATAAAACAAAGTTCAGATCATTTACAGACGATAAAACGTTGTCAAGGCATCGACAAGGACAGCTAACTAGCTTTTCCCTGCTTCAAACAGCTGCTGTGACTGAGAGCCACCAGTGTGGCATCACCGGTCAATCTGGAAACGCATTCATTGGATCGGACGCTTTAAGGTGTGTGAACTGGGGAGGAGACGGCAGCAGCGACTCAATAGAGTTGAGGTCTTCCCCGCTGACAGGCGCATTCATTTGATAATGCACGTACCTTGGTTGACAGTTCAGTTGAAAAACATCTATGAACTGCAGTTTCTTCCTTGATTATCCATGATTATTATGGAAGAAAAGCAAATCATCGCCAGTCCAAATTGTGCAATTAATATTGTGTTTAAAATAAAGGTAATAAATAATAACAGTATTTTCATTTTAAAATGCATTGCATGTTTTAAACGAATGACGAAGTGCTAGAAAATAAATTAGACAAGAAAGCTACGAAAAATACATAAGTTTACTCTTGCAGAGTAAACATGTAGAACAAACTACTTGCTGCATTAATGAGTCTTAGACCTGCAGCTGATCACGCCGCCCGATGCTGCCCAGTCTCCCACGGAGCTTTGTCCCGGAGCTGAGGTATTCCTTACCTGCTGATCGAGTAGTAGCAACACATTAGCATGTCTATGCGCCTCTACGAAGTAGGGGGAGGGATGTGAAGTTTGCCTTTGCGACTGTGAGCAAACATGAGACAAACAAAAGCTTGGTCGAACTCAGATCCAAGTCATCTGAGTACAAAACACATCACATATCATTCGATCTCGTGTTTCATTCAAGCGGCAGTCTGGAGCTCTCTAAGACTGCTGCCCCGTGACCCATCCATGGATGAGCTTCGATTAAAAATTAAAAGCAGAGGTTTTTTGTTTTTCGTTTTTTTTCTAAAAGAAAAAACAGTTTTAAATCCAAATCTGTGTGTTTTGTTAAAAATATTTTTGCTTGGTTTATTGGTTTGTAAGGCGGTGTTTTTATTCAAATCTGTTTGCCGCCCATAGCAAGAGAAACGAGAAGCCGGTGAAGACGGATGGATGGGCGAAAGGGAATGGGAAGTTCTGAAACATACACGGGCCGAATAAGTCACATCAGCCACTCATTCAGTTACAATGACACGCACAGTCAAAACAAATTCTCGCTACATCTAGTGCGCCACTCCCCCTTTCCTCTCGTAGCCTGCATTTGCACATCCATACAATTGTGTATTGGTCACTTTCTGTCTGGACATATGACTCCGAAACACGTCACGTTTGTGTAAGAGTTTGATGTCTGCACCAAATTATAAGCAGAGGTAACGAGAGAACGACTTTTTGTGTTTTCCGTTTGTCTCTAAACAATAAAAACATTAACTCCAATTCCGTGTCTTTCTATAAAAAACAAATATTTTTGCCTGGTTTATTGGTTTGTAAGGCGGTGCTTTGATTAAAATCCGTTTGCCACTCATCGGAAGAAAAACAAAAACGCCAGTGAAAGAGCCTGGATGGACGGATGGGAAATGAAAATGTTGAAACGTACACTGGTCGAATAAGTGATCTCAGCCACTCAGTTACAATGACACGCACAGTCAAAAAAAGTCAAACTGCAGTTCTGCAGACACAGCGTAAACACGTAGGAACAAACCTGTTGCTGTAATGCGTCGCTGTAGATCTGCTGATTTCTGGCGTCCTGTCAAAATTACGATCGACAACTGCTGTAAAACAAATTCCTATGATTATTACAGTTATTTACGTAAAATCTCCGAATATTGGAAAACATTCATTAACAAGTTTTGGAAGTTTAAAACCTAAATAAGCGGCTGTAGTCGCAGATGGACTGCACTCTACGTCTTTACTTGGCCATGCGCATTTAAAGTATATTAATTAAACCGCGACGCATAATCATGGTATTATGTTAAGCCAAAATGTTGTATCAGATGTCAGAGTGGTGGGTGTTTACATATTTTTAAGAGACGCCTTCTATTAAAAAACACGAAAAAGCTGAGGAGAATGAAAACAAGAACGTGTTGCTGCTGTGGCGCTGCCTGTTTTAAACCACACAGAACAATTATAACTTTGCAGTGAACAGAAAACAGCTAAGCCATCAACAAGTTGTTGCCCTTCACACTCCCCACGTTTGAGCACACAACAGATACTTAATAGTAAAAACTTAATAGTAAAATAGGTCTGGTGTAATAAATGTGTGTTACAGGTAGAAATGAACAGTCGGACCTCAGTTACTGTACGCTGTAGTGCTTTGGAGGCTTCTAATCAACGCTGCGCCACCTGGTGGTTAAAACGAGACTAGCGTCCTGATTTTTTTCAGCCGGCTGCAGGATTAAAAATCTTCAGTCAGTGACGCACTCGCTGCACCGTGGCGACGCGTCGGTACTGCAGCAAAAACGCTAGTAACTTTGAACCGCTACTACTGTATGTTGCATTCTTGTGTTTGTGTTGTGTGACTGAAACAAGCGCAAACACGAATAAATTAACACCGAACCAAGCTAAGCCCAATGGGTTACCATAAATGCAGCTAACCCAGATAGCATACGCACACATATCACTGTACACGTAATAGTTCCGATATTATTCCTATTCATAAACTTGTTCCTACTTACAAAGACAAATATTCTCCGAGGCACAAATGTTCAGCGCACTTCCAGCACACACACAGAGCTCCTCCGGAATAATGTCCCAGCAAAAAATAGCTAATGTTGACGACTGGAATTCTCTTGTCTTTGTTCTGGTTGACTTGTGTTGACATAAAACTAATCATGAACATAAACACGAAATAATAATAATGTTCTCAGACCAAAGTCATCTAATAATTGTTAGTTATTGCTTTACTAATTGTAATCCATTCCATGCATTGTTAATGGTTGTCCTTGTAATGTGTTTAAGCCTGCAGATGTTCAGACCGGATGGTGGCCCAGGATCAATACGCCAAAGGAGTCGTGGGAGAGTAAGAGAGGATGGTCACGTTCGCCATATTGACAAGATATTACTTTATACATTTGCACATAGATGCGACCCCGTCCAAACCATTGACCGTACTCCTGAATATGGACAGTGAAAATTTCCACCAGACACTACGGCACAATTTTACAGAGTTGATGCCTGAATTTGATCTCTGCAAGGTGTCATGAACCAGGATTGTTCTTGTGTTGTTTTTTGGTTTCCCATGTTCATTTCCTGTTTTATTTTGGTAGTGTTTCCGGTATCTGTTCTGCCATGTCGTTTGCCTGCTTTATGTTTATGATCACGTGCCCCGTCAGCTGTTTCTGTTTAGTTCTAAGGTGCTTATCAGCTGTGTCCACTCAGTAATTAGTCTCCAGCATTTAAGCTCCAGATAGTTTTTGTTGAGCATCCGGTTTGTCAGCCTTCAAGCAATTTCCATGTAAGTCTATTGTTTTGACTCGTGCCTGTTTTTGACTGCGTTCTGCCTTGTCCCTGCCTGTGCCTCTGCTAAAAATTGTGTTTACTGGTTTGATGATTGGCTGCCCGACTCCTGTTTTTGCCTGCCGTTTTGGTTTATGCCTAATAAATCTGGTTCACTCTAAGTCCTGTCTCCTGAGCTGTGCGTTTGGGTCCCTCACTCCTGTCCGCTCACGGTGAGCCCTGACACAAGGTGGACAATCAAAGACAGGTATTACCTTTGCCAGTGTCTTGTCCAATGGACATAAGACGAACACATGCTTTGGGTCGTTCCTGCCTACGTTCAAAGGTATGTGAAACATATATTTAGAGTTTGTAGACATGTTGCACATACAGCACATCAATCATCTGCAATGTACACCTCTTAAATACTTGGTATGAACAATTAAAGCAACAACATTGCAATAACATGGGGGGCTAATACATGTTATACACATTCCATTGATAGGCAACACAAGCAGGGGTGCAACCTTGGAAGTGAGGACACACTACCATCCGCTACAATGAGGTACACACAAACGCACACACACTTATGGATTTTTGGGCTGTGTTGTACTTTAAAATAGTGGTGAATAGCGTAACAACAGATTTGTTGTGTGGCCTGCTGCATTGTGTCTGCTTCTTTATACTCAGTGGTGCGTCACAGATCGCCACTAGATCAGGCTCCAGGTTCCACTGAGGACATTGCGAAAACAAGGTACCCATATTTTTTTCCACTGAAGTTTGAAACGAACAACATTTAAATTGTTTTTCTTTCTGCTGATGGGTTTATGCCAGTGTTTTTTGATTTTCAAGTTAGCTGCGAGTACAGGTATGACGGTAACATTATAGTTGAGACTCTTTTAGAGGTGGCACAAGTTTCATGCACGTGAGACGCATTTTAACAAGTTGGACACATAAGCACATAAGCAGATTTTAAGTATCATAGTGTGCACGTGTTGTAGTGTTTTATTTTATTCATCTTATATTGTAATGCTTATGCTGCTGTTATAATCCTAGCCTGTAATTTCCTTCATCTTCCTACTATTTGGCCAATTTGTTACACATCTTACATCGCATATACTGTATAACCCAAATCGATTCATACTCAAGATTATCAAATGGTAACAATGGTCTAAATGTTGATTGTACAGAGAGCACTTTAATGTTGAGACCAGTTCATCTGATGAAGGGGAAGAGGTGCTGCGGTCTTCACCTGCTGAAAGCAATGCAAAAGTATTTTAGGCATTGCACAACTGTAACAGATGCTGAATTATTACAATAAATGCACATTACATACTGATTTCCAATTGCAGGACAGGTACACACTCCAGGATATTCGGGAGGAGTTTCAACGCAGCAACGTTGACAGGACACAAAGCATAGTTGTCCTCACAAGGCCACGCAAAGCTTTGCAAAGTGCATGCATGGCACTTTCTAAGACTTATTTTTTTAATGAACATACGTGCCAGAAGTAAAATTTGTAGGTGAAATAGCGGAAGACCACGGAGGCCCCAGCCGAGAGTTTTTCAGGTAAAGTGTTTGGATATGCTTTGTAGTGATAATCAGTTTGTGCTTATCATGTTCTGTTGTACTGGCAACGAAAATCTCTTTATTACGTTATATGCAGACTGATAATTGATGTGCAGTCGAAGATGGGCGTCCTGAAAGGAAAGCCTGGGCACTTGATCTTCACATACAATCAGCAGGCCTTCACAGACAACAAATACTACACAACATGGAAACTTTCACAAGGGCCCGGGACTCCGCTGCTTGAACAAAGAGCTTTTCCAATTGATGTGTGGCCAGAACCACCCCCCCTCTCAGACTTTGATCTGGACCTCTTCGCTGAACAAGAGTTGTCTGCTAACCTGTCAAAGGTGACTTTGTTTATTTAAAATACTGTACAAAAGTTCACACACACAATATGTTGATGAAAATACAAAGGGTTTTTTTTTATGATGAAAAGCATTTCAGTGAGTCTAATGTTTCAATGTTTACTTTACATATGTGTATGTTTACAGATGATAGTGACGAAATTTGTCTGTCCATAAAGTCAATGTAATACAATTTAATTTTTTTTTTAAATGTTAAAGGAAATATATATTTAAAATAATAGTTTTTAAAGTTCTTAATATTACACGAGAGATTTATGCATTTAGCTGTTCCTTCTCTCAAGCAATTTTTCTTTTTTCGTAAAGTGTAGGCAAATGAGCCAGGCGTGTCTTAATTGTGTCACTGCTCAGTCATTGGTCAATTTGTGAAGCGTTTCCTGATCGATTCCTCTCGTCTACACCCTGGGTGAATGCTACAGCAATGCATCATGGTCTAGCTAGCATTCGCAATGGATATGCAGCAGATAGAAAACAACAACTTAAGGCATCTTGCAGACAATTCTGAAAGTTTTACACCAGACTTCATGGTGTTTCAAATTGATTTGATTCAGGAAAACTTGTTCAGTTTATCTGACAATATGGGCAGAGAAATACCTGTCAATCTCAAGTGATGAGATTGAACCATCAATGACTTGAATCGTAAAATAAAAATGTATTTATACATTTATTTTGTACCTATTTTTTCTTTGTTTGTATATATATTTATTTATCTCTAAGTACATATTTCTTTTTTCCTTTTATATTTGATTATAGCGGTTTTGGTTCTCCATAATGGTTTTACTGAAATAGAAATGTTTTTCTTTCTAAAGGTCAAGAGTTGCAAAACCGATGAACAATTTGCGGTCTTAAAGAATGAAATAAGGGACTGGATTTCCAGTTGCGGTGTACCAAACTTACATTGCAAATGTGTCAGAACTCCCATATGTGCATGATCAGGTTGTGGCACTTTCTTTTTCACCGGTAAGGAGAGGTGGTAAACAGTCTTAATAAAAACTTGCAGTAATGTGTGTGTATGTGTCAGAAAGCAAATGTTAACAGTACAATTTCCTATGTTAACAGAGTTGCCAGCATGGTCCCGCAATTCATCGGAGGAATTAATTCCTGTGGGAGATTTTGGACCATGGTTAAAAAACCCTGGAAACTGTTCCAGACAGTTTTAACAGGCACAACAGAGAAGTTGACAGCGGCAGACCTGGGGGCACTCCTACAAGTGGTCTGGAGTCCAGAGGGCAGCAACAATCGCGAAAGAGGACAAAATATTTTATTGGCAATGGTGACTTCTTGAAGTACAAGGTGATTAGATATACTTGTTAATCTTATTTAGCCATTACATAAACATAAGACAAGACAGTACATCGCTGATTTCCTCTACCAAAAATTTTTGTTTTCTGTTGTTTGTCATTTTCCGAGTATGTGCTGTCCTGTGTGCAGTCCTGTGCTGTCAATTTTATTTTTTGCCATGAGTTATTCATTGATTTCCTTGAAGTTAATGAAAATGTGGTGTCTCACCTTGTCAAGAAAAGAAATTTTTTATGTAGCACTAATTAATTATTTCCTCTTTTATGTTACCAGAGGATGGAACAGACTTCTCCTTGGAGGATATTTTGATTTTTGTTACTGGAGCAGACTGCATACCACCATTAGGTTTTGGACAGGAAAGCACTATACTGTTCTACGAGCAGAACTCCAGGAGGGAGACGCCTACCCTACGCGTCCACATGCAGCCAAAGTCTCTACCTACCATACACCCCGTATGTGATGAAACATACTTCAAAAGTCTGATGGAGACAGCCTTGAAAGGCTATGTATGCTTTGGAAAGGTTTAGTGGTGTGTTTTGTGGTGTTAAGCCATTTGGTTTGAAAGCCAGACCCAGTATTTTTGTTCTTGTTTGCAGTATTTTGCACAACTGTTGTCTGATCCGTTTGGATGTTCAGCTGTTTACCTTTCTGAGGGCTGCACTTAACTTCACTTTTATATAACAGACCAAATGCCAAGTTACGGATAATGTTAGACACAGGTTATGATAAAGTGTAAAAGTTTATATTTGTATGTCTTTCTAAATTTGACCTTATAAGGTCTTGTACATATGTTGTCAAAATAAATGTCATAAAGGCTAATTTGTGGATAAGTCCAAGTAGTCTTATTTAGTACGTAGACTCAATAGACTCATTAGGTACTTTTAATCAGAAACTGACTCATTTGAAACCAAATATACAGTAGATTAATTGCAGGTAAATATCACAAGTACTGTAGGTGTGAACAAGTGTGGTGTTAATACATTCTAAATGGTTTTTGACATGTATGGACATTTAAAACATAGAGGAGAATGCGAGACTCTGAGAACAGCACAAGAAATTCTACAAGGCGGGGCGACACTGGCAGTAAACAACAGCTCGATAAACTATCCACCAATAAATATATATAAATAACTACTTCATCCTACGGACAACAATCAACCATCTTACAATTCTGGATAACTGGATAAGAAAAGTTTCGAGTACATCGACGAGTGCTTCGAGCATCTGGTAATGGGGAAAAAAAGACACGGCTCCAAACAAAAGATCCCGTCTGTCTGACTCACCTGAAGCTAGCTCGGCGGACCAAAACATTACGGACATCCTGGAGTCCATAGAAAAAATATAATATAATAATATATGCTGCCTGTTAAACTGCTGGACAGAACAAAAAAAATAAATAAATAATAATAATACTGTACATGGGCATTGAATTGTCGTCTAGGCCAGTGATCCCCAACCCTCAGTCGGGTCAATTGGTACCGGGCAGCGAAAGAAATCTCATGTTATTCCCGTTTTATTTATTGTGTGATTCTGAACAATGTTATTTTGGAAAATTACTGGAATCTCTTGGCTAAATCCGCCTAGGACTTAGTCTTGACACATGTTAAGACACTTGTCTCGGTCATGTGTCTTACTTATAACCACTACCATTTAAAAAGGCTGCTCCGGTTGGTAACACTTTAACGCAAAATTAAAACCCCCAAGCTAGCGAACACGTTTCTTTGTGCAGCGTAAAAGAGCCAGTGAAGCAGAAGAAGAGCCAACGACTACAAATAAAAAGAAAGCTGCATTTAACAGACAATACCAGGAGTCCTACCTGGAACATGGACTTGTTACGACTAGTTGTTCCAAGTCCGCTCTGATGTGCAGTAGCTGGTTCTAACAAGGCAATCAAGCTGCCTTATCACTTGGAGATCAAGCATTCTACTTGTTCAGCGATGTTACGCGGATGCTGCTAATACACCTGCACACATGATGGATGCAGGTTTATTATTATAAACAATAAATGAATAAAAAGTCTTCATGTTGATCGTAACATTTTATTATGTTACTGTAGGGTTATATTTCCGTCCCACCTTAAAGACCGGTCCGTTAAAATATTGTGACATTAAACCGGTCCATGGCGCAAAAAGGTTGGGGACCACTGGTCTAGGCTATCGTAGCTTATTGATCTAAACTACAACCCATTATTAAAACAAATAGAAGCCAACCTCAAAAGAGATGGCAGTCCTTGCCCATTTCACTTATGGGAAGAATTGCCACCATAAAAATGATAATCCTGCCAAAAATGAATTACATATTCTCAATGATTCAGACTCAGCCAGGCCAGGTGTGATTTAAGACATTAGACTCATACATCTCACAAGTTCTGTGGAAAACCAAGCCACCACAAATTAGTTTGAAAACTCTTCAAAAATCCAGACGCTGCGGCGGCCTAGAACTACCTATCTTCCAACAGTATTTTCTTGCCAACAGACTGAACCATGTCCACAAATGGATAAAACCCATGCCAACAGACTCCCCATGGATAGACATTGAACAAACATTTTGCGGAAATTTTAGTTGCAGATCCATCATTTATCAGCACCAAACTCAAACACCATAGTTGCTACCAGTGTTACAGCCCGTAGCCCATCCCTGCCTTTTATATCCCTCTGTTCCTGCCCTTGACTCTGGCCACACCTCCTCCCTGATCGTCCCCTCTGCCACCTGCAACCTGGACTGATTGACTCATTCCACTCACCTGTGCCTTCCCCTCCGCTCTGCTTAAATACACCACCTCATGCACTCGTCCCCTGCTAGATTGTCAGTGTTGTCAGACTATGTCACTGGTCCTCCCATGGAACCAGTCTGCTCCTTGTCTTACAGGTTATGTTTTCCTTGTTCATTTTTGATCCTGTGCTGCTTTCGTTCTGTTTAGTTATCCACTTCTGTGAGCCAGGATTCCTTGTCAATAGCGCTTTTGTCCTCCCAGTCCCCTGCCTTTAGTTTTTGGGTACGGGAGTGTTTTTGGTTGTGTTGTCCTTGTGAATAAACGTTTTTCTTGCCTCCTGGTCTTTGGGTCCTCTACCTCTTTTTGACACGGTCTGCACTTTTGAGGCAGTTCGTAACAACCAGAGCATTAGGATAAGAGCATCTCTGACAGCCTGGTGGGATTTTCTTAAAATTAATGGATCTTCGCTTACTCTTTGTTTTCAAAAGAGACAAGTTTACCTCTTTTGAAGAATTAGTGTCCCATTATAAAATCACTAGTGCCAATTTCTTAGAATACCAACAACTAAAGTCAATATTTAATGCAAAAATAAAGAATACTCCCATCCACGTGCAACCACCACCAGTAATAGAGCAATTTATTGATATCAGATCAGGGAAAAGGACAGTATTCAAAATCTATATCTTAATTTCCAATGTAGATCAGACAGTGAGCCTTCCGATCTCTAAATGGGAAGCTGATCTGGAAATCACCACTAATCACACGTTCTGGAATAATATATGTTCTAATTTATTCAGAATGGTAAAAAATACAAATTTACAGCTAACTAAAATTGTCCTGTACCACATTCATGCCATACTGTAAATTTGCCACTAAAATGAATTTCAAAACCAGATGGAGCTGCTATATACTTCTATACTGCCATTATCCAGTCTGTCCTCTGCACCTCCATCACTGTGTGGTTTGGTTCAGCCACAATGCAGGACAGACTGCAGCGAGTGGTCTGGTCAAACTGAACTCCCTTTCATTGAGCACCTGTACCAGGCCAGAGTCAGAAAAAAGGCAGCAACCATCACTGCTGACCCCACGCACCCGCACACAAACTGTTCAAACTCCTTCCCTCTGGCAGGCGTCAGAGCTATAGTCACTAGAACTACCAGACATAGAGTCAGCTTCTTCCCCCAGGCTGTCTGAGCTAAACTGAAACATGTGCACTGCAATTTTTAATTTATCCTATCTTGTTTTACTGTTTTCATACTAATCACTTATGTAAATATGTGTTTATAACTGTAAATGTGTAAACAATTCATATTTACACATTATTCAGTCAGACCGGATGCAATTCCATGTTTTTCTTGTGCAGACTTTGCGAATAAAACTGATTCTAATTCTAAAAGTCCAACACGGGGATATTCTGTGTGTTAACAATGTTAGTGGTACTGTAGATGGTGCAGGTCAGTGTGTGCTGGGATGGAAGACCACCAGCTAAGTTTTATTAAATTTTATTTTATATAGCGCCAAATCACAAAGTTATCTCAAGGCACTTTACAAAGTAAGGTTTAAAACCTCACAACTAACCCCAACAGATCCCACATACAGCAAGCATTTAATTTGACAGCAACAATGGAGAGAAAAAACTCCCTCTAACAAGGAAGAAACCTCCAGCAGAACCAGACTGGATGTGGGCGGCCATCTGCCTCGACCGGTTGGGGTGAGAGGATAGAGAGATAGAAAAGCACAGCAACAAGCAACAACAGAGCACAGGCAGGATGGTTGGACCAGGGACTGGATACAGGCAGGATGGTTGGATCCACAGCTGCCCATCACAGACACCAAACTTTGACCATGCCTATAGGTGAGGACAGAGTAGAGAGAGAGAGACAAGGTTAGTTAAACATGGGACAATGATGGGAGGTTATTGGACAGAAGAGGTAGAAGGAAACAGAGGAGCTCAGTGTATGAATTAAGTCCCCCAGCAGTCTATGTCTATTGCAGCTTACCTAAGAGATGGTTCCTGTGACTAAAAATCATTGCCAGTGACCTGAACCATCTCTAACTATAAGCTTTATCAAAAAGGAAGGTTTTAAGCCTGATCTTAAAGGTGGAGAGTGTGTCAGCTTCTCAAACCTGAAGAGGGAGCTGGTTCCTGAGGCGAGGAGCTTGGTAGCTAAAAGCTCTGCCACCTGTTCTACATTTAAACACTCTAGGAACCACAAGTAGCCCAGCGCTCTGAGAACGAAGTGTTCTGCTGGGAGCATAAGGAACTATGAGGTCTTTAAGAAAGGAAGGAGCTTTATCATTGAGGACTTTGTAGGTGAGTAGGAGAATTTTAAATTCTACATTTTACAGGCAGCCAGTGCAGAGAAGCTAATGTAGGAGAAATGTGATCTCTCTTTCTAAGCCCTGTCAGAACTCTGGCTGCAGCATTTTGAATAAGCTGTAGGCTTTTTAAGAAGCTGTTAGGACATCCTATGAGTAAGGAGTTACAGTAGTTCAGCCTAGAGGTAACAAATGCATGGATCAGTTTCTCTGCATCACTCAGAGAGGATGCTTCTGATTTTAGCTATATTTCTAAGATGGAAGTAGGCGGTTCTGGAGATTTGTTTAATTTATGATGTAAAAGAGAGATCCTGGTCAAAGATGACACCAAGGTTCCTCACAGTAGAATCTGAAGCTAATGTTATGCCATCCAGGGTGGCTCTGACTCAATAGTATCTCTCTCGGATTTTTAGGCCCAACAATAAGAATTTTGGTTTTATCTGAATTTAGTTGAAGGAATTTTTGGGACATCCAGGATTTGATATCTTTTAAACAACCCTGAATTTTGACTAGTTGATCTGTTTCATTTGGTTCCAAGGACATATATAGTTGAGTATCATCTGCGTAAAAAATGAAAATTAATAGAATGCTTTCTAATAATCTCACCTAGAGGAGACATGTATAGGCTAAACAGAATTGGACCAAGCACAGAACCCTGTGGTACTCCATAGCTAATCCTTGTGCATGTGGAGAATTCTTCGTTAACATGAACAAACTGGAATCTGTTCAACAAATATGATTTAAACTATCCCAATGCTGTTCCTTTTAATCCGGATTCTATGTTCTAGTGTCTGTAATAGAATGTTATGATCAATTGTATTAAATGCAGCACTAAGATCTAACAGGACAACGACAGAAACTAGACCATTGTCCGAAGCTAATAGAAGATCATTAGTGACTCTAACCAGAGCTGTTTCTGTGCTATGATGTTTTCTAAATGCTGACTGAAAATCTTCGTACAGGTTATTCCCACTAAGGTGGTCAGATAATTGTTTAGCCACGATTTTTTCCAGAATCTTTGAAATAAAGGGTAAATTTGAAATGGGCCTATAGCTGGCTAGTTGTCCAGAGTTGGGTTTTTTTTCAATAGAGGTTTGACCACAGCCACCTTAAAAGCCTGTGGTACATAGCCTAGTTGTAAAGATTGATTCATTTGATTTAATCTGGACGAGCTGATTAAAGGTAGAACCTCTTTGAGTGATCTAGTTGGGATTGGATCTAATAGACAAGTGGACGGCTTGAAAGAGTTAATTATTGAGGTTAACTCCATATGAGTTATGGGGAAGAAGCTGTCTAGGTAAGACAGGATTTGGAATATTTAAAGTTGATGGATCTAGACAGTGCTTTCTGTCATTTGGAAGTAGTCGCTGCTGAATGTTTTTTCTAATGATGATAATTTTATTAGTAAAGTAGTTCATAAAGTCATTGCTGCTGAGATTTAAGGGGATAGTAGACTCAACACAGCTATGACTCTTTGTCAGCCTGGCTACAGTGCTGAAAAGAAACCTGGGGTTGTTTTTTTTTTTTTTTCCTCAATTAGGGAGGAATAATGTTTTTCTAGTAGCACAACGTGCTTTTTTATATTTTATTAGACTGTCCTTCCATGCAACGCCGTTTACATTTATTTTGATGGAACGCCACTGTCTTTCTAGTTGTCTAGTCCTTTGCTTTAGGCTGCAGATCTGAGTTATACCACGGAGCTAACCTCCTCTGATTCACTGTCTTCTTAAGAGGAGGAGCCACTGTGTCTAACATTGTACATAGAGAAGCTGCAGCATCATTTACAAGACAGTCAACCTGTTCATAAGGATTAAGGTGACTGTTCTCTGTATCTACAAGACATTGAGGCAAAAGATGATGGAATCATCTGCTTGAATCTGGCAACAGCGTTGTCAGATAAACATCTGCTATAGTAACATTTCTTTCCAGCTGTAATAGGGTCAGTTGTACTAAATTTAAAAGTTAATAAGAAATGGTCAGATACAGTATGTACTGTAAATACTTACATACATATACATAGTATAAATATATACTGTACCCACATACAGTATAACACATACAGTATACACACATTCACATCAAAATACTTTGTATGTACATATTGTACATATACACATGTACTATACTAGTATAGAAATTGTACAGACAATATGTAGGTAGGATGGATCTCCAGTGGTGTTCTGTGGAGCATCTAATACTGATCAGCCTCTGGCTGAAGGTGCTCCTCTGTCCAGCCACACTGTGTAGGGGGTGGAGGTGTTGTCTAGGATGGAGAGGAGTTGGACCAGCATCCTCCTCTCAGCTACAGCATGTAGGGGGTCCAGCTCCACCCCAGAACAGAACCAGCCCTCCTGATCAGTGTGTCCAGTCTGTTACTGTCTGCTACATTCATGCTGCTGCCCCACAGACCACAGTGTAGAACACTGGCCACCACACACTCACAGAACATCCTCAGCATGGAGCTGCAGACTGTGACAATCAGCCTTCGCGCCGCTAGGGGCGCTCCTGTGTTTTTTGTGTGGGTCATCTCCTGAGTTCATTTCCTGTGTTCTGTAATGAGTTGATGATATCCACCTGCTTAATGTTGTGTTTAGGTCATGCCTTTTGTTTCATCCTTTGCTGGTGTGTTAAGCAGTAAACGCAGTCGTAAGCTCGAAAACTAAGCCTATGTTACAAGTTTATGGAGAGGGGCATTTTGGATGGAATGGAGTTTTGGTTTTCTGTGATGTCTTTGAGATTTGTACTGTGTATCTGTCTTCTGTACCTAGAGATTTAGTGTTTTTTAGTGCTGTGTAGTATTCGGAGCTGTCTCGGGTGATTGTCTTGTGTTTCATGTTTAGGTTTGTGTGCCCGTTAGGAATGAAGCGTTTTAGTTTTTTAACGTAGTAGTGTTCAGTTTTCCTGCATAGCAGCGATCTTTAGTTCTCACCTTTTGTTTGAACTTAGTCCTTCCTTGCAGTGAGTTTATGTTTTTATTTAATCGTTTTTTGTTAAACTGTACTTCCTGTGTTTGGGTCGTGCATTTTGGGTCTTCCCTGTTCCCTGCAACCTGGTCAGCGAGATTCGGCCAGGTGAGCGTACCGGTTCTGTGTAGAACAGAGTTTTCTAGTAGCGCGACGTGACCGCAGCTGTGTGTCGGTGCACGTAGGCTGTAGCGCCATAACCCTCCGCTCTGCCACGAGCGTCCTGCGGTAGTGATGTGTCGTTCGTGAACGATTTGTTTATATGAACTAATCTTTTATATGACTCGGGAGGAACGAGTCCTCTCAGTGAACGACTCGTTCAGTTCCATGCAGTACCTTCTCTCGCCAGGCTCTGTAGAGCAGCAAGCGCTCCAGTTAATTCCTAATTCGTTCCTATGAATTCTTATTCTTATGGAACGTTCTTTGGTTCTTTTGTCACGTCACAGCTGTGGCTCAGCTTCAGTGCTGTGTGGACTGATAAACAAGGAAATGAGCGATGTCTGATTTCTGACGTTTATTTGTCACCTGACAGCCGACATATTTTTTTTTTCGTTGGATCATAATTAATTAGTGGTTTTTGATTCTTGTAGATGTGTAGTGTTGTTATGTACAGAGGCAGTGGTAAAAGTGTCTACCCCCACCGCGTTTGGGAACCAAATCTGCAGCGTCAGCGCCCAGTTTGCACTGCAGGAGGACTGTGCTATGTCCTTTTGGCCTGTAGGTGGCGATTGACTCCCACTTTTGGTCCTAAAACATCGTAGTTGCTTACGTCATATAGCCTCTTGTAGAACAATCAATCATCAGGCCTTGGGTGGCCTAGTGGTTAAAATGCATGGTTGCAAAACTTTTTGTCCAGGATTCGAGGCTGAGTGGAAGCAGTTTTTTAATTTTAATTATTGGGAAAACTGCGTCTCATCATCATGTGATCACGAGATGACAACTTGTATTACTTAGTGCATGGATCGCCAAGACCATGAACCGCTGGTCGCGTTATAGTATTTAGTATAGTTATGAACGTAAGTAAGTTATGGCAAATTATGTCAGTTTAAAAACGAAAATAAGAAGCTGAACGGTGCGCCCTCCCGCGTGCAGCGTTCGAGTTGTGGCAGACAAGCTACTGTAACCCTGATTCCTCGCTGTTGGTACGGGCTACAATTTTCTTTACATGGTATTCTTTAATGCACCACACGGCAAGACAGTACAGCACATATACACTTTTTTTTCTTTACGCCGCTCTCACCCAACACCTCTTTCCTGTCCCCCGTCAACAAGGGCAGGTAGGAACTAATGTTAATTACAAATAAAATCACAGTACCTGAAATGCCACTTTTCCAAACATAAAATAAAAAATAAAAAGGAATACTAACTAAGGTTACACTACTACAATATATAAAAAGGTGAATAAGGATGATCTAGACCAGGGGTCGGCCACCGGTAACACCCACGTTTTCAATGAAACGTTCTCTTTTATATGGAATACGAGCAACGATCAAACGTAAGCGTCATATTACGCCTTGTAAAACTATAAAACTGTTCAGATCATTTAGAGACGATAAAACATTATCAAGGCATTGACAAGAACAGCTAACTCGAAAAACTGTCTATCCATAATCCCCTTGAAAATATTCATCGGTCCTGGTCCCCACCTAGAAATCATTCCCCAAACGTGGAGTTTGAGGAGATGCTTAGTGTCCTTTCTTTGCAAAGCTCATTCTGACAAAATGCTACAATGCCACAGTCAACTCTTTTTTCCCCCAAACGAGAAAACAGGAAACGGCTTTAAATTCATTTATTTGTCTGGTTTTGAAAACACTGTTTTCAGCTTGTGTGGTGGAAATTTTTCATAAAGACGCAGATAAGAGAGTTGTCCTTTTGTGCGATTTATTGAAATAATAAAGAAAATAAAAATAATGGGGAAAGCAAATAAAAAGCATGGATGTTGATCGTGCACATCAACAAACCAAAAACCAGCTGGGGAGATCAGTGCACACACCACGAAGGTGTGATGCAAAGAGCCCACAATCCTCAAGTTGCTTCTGCCTTTTAACCCCTTTCTCTGGCTCTGGTGGAATGTCTCTCTGCAGCAATGGAATTGTTTGTGCCACCTTATCTCACTGAGTGACTCTCAGCAAGATAAGGATGTTTACATTCTCATTTCTGCATCGTCATGTCTTGTTATCCAGAGGAAGTAACACCGAGCTTCCAAGACCAGATGCATTCGCTTTAACAGCCTTGGGTCTGGTGGGGAGTCAGATGGGATGGAGCCAGAGTCCGGGTGTAAAAGACAAACATCTATCATAAATTATTAGTCAGTCAAATGAAACATCAGATGTTTAGACTTGATGTACGACAGGGCGCACGAGAGTAGTTTTTTGTTTAAGAATGTTCAGTGTTGCACCTAACCAGCACATGATGACTGTGTTGGATAAGAAATAGCACAAAGGCAATTTTTTTCCATTACAGCTTGTTTATTAGTTTTTAACACGCTGCTTTGAATAAATGCCGTTTGTCCTATTTTAAACAGGATGGTGAGGTTTCTCGTTACAATACAAAGTTACTGCACTTACTGGGAGCGTGTCCAGACATATTAACAGGTCTTCCGGGTTTAAAACGTTCTAAAACGACTCGTTTTTTCGTCTTCCCAGCTTTTATTCTGGAGGGGGAAATCAAACCGTTAAATCGTACACGGACACGACACTTAAACAGTAGGACATACTGTATAAAGACAGCAGCGACATCAGCAACTGACAACAAACACTAGCGCGCATTGACAACTTGATCCAAGTCATCTGCCTATGAATAAGTGGCTCCTCAGTACCATCGTTGGAACGTCACATCACTGTCTGCTTCAGACGGTGACGCCACTTCCCCGATTCTCTTGTTGCCTGCATTTGACAAGCATGCATTTCCGGTTAAGCTCTACCAGGTAGAGCTTGACAGATGATGTGTCCAGGTAGAGTCTACCTGGACACATCATCTGTCATTCGGGCTCTAACGTTTCATTCAGAGTCAGAGCAAACTATAGGTCAAGGCGGGTCTGAGTAAATTTTAAGAGTTTGGTTAAACTTAAAAGCTGCTATAACAAGAGACAACGACTTAGTTTTTCGTTCTCTGCTTTTTTCTCAAAACAAAAAAATCAGCTTTAAATCCAACTCGGTGCCTTGTGTTGAAAAAACAACAACACTTGAATTCCGTTTGTCCCTCATATCAAGAGAGGACGAATTGAAACGAAAATCCAGTTTGTTTTGTGTTTTTTCCTCATGATCAACAAACCAGAAGACGAGTACAAATATACATATAAAATACATTTATAACACAGATTGATGAATAAATATAGATTCCTAGTTTATGTTATTATACTTATATTATTCTATTGGATTGGCTGGAGGAGGGACTGTGTCTCTCGGCTGGCCTGGGAACTGTGTAAAAACATCAGCAGCTTCGGCAATTGACAACAAGCACTAGCGGACTAGCGAGCAAAGACGCATAATAATCTATAATATTTAAAAATGAACTACTCTACATTTAATGATACAATACCATGACATTGTTTTTTGTGCCTAATGTGCAGACACAGATAAAAATTAACAGTCAGACCTCACATCTTTGCGCCACCTGGTGGTTGAAACGAGACTAGCACCCTGATTTTTTTCAGCTGGCTGCAGGATTAAAAAATCCTTAGTCCGGGACGCACCCGTTGCCCTGTTCAAATCTGGGGAATAAAAACTATTCTGATTCTGAAAGCGGCTGATCAACTTTGTAGGAACACAGGTAAAAGGGAGACTAACAACCCAACGCAGCCGAGGCTGTAGCAGGCAGAGAAACGCAGATCTTTGTCCTGCATGTTGATGCACGTTTTCGGGTGCATCAGTACGTTTGAAAGGAGCGAGTCGTCTTCTGTCCCGTAGTTTGAAGCAAACCTTTAAGGTAAAGAAAAAAATGACAAGCTGTGAAACAGGAAGCAATTGCTTCACGTATTAACCCATGTAATGACGGATCGAGAATGGGAGCTGAAGCCCTGGGCTGAGGCACGGCTCATTGATGCCTCTTCTCGCGTTTCTCCTTCTTCTAGATGATGATGAGGAGAAGGAGGAGGAGGGTTGTGATCTTAGTATTTAAAGCTGAAAAATGTAGCTCTGAGCACCAGATTCAACAACCCAGAATCTAAAAGCACAAACTTCTAAATAAAACAGACAGGAAGGCGCAAATGTACTAATGTGTGTGTATGTGCATATAAGTGTATGTAATAAAAGAGGAAAAAATGTTTTTTTCTTGCTGCTAGTAAAATGGGGTTATTAGTCATGATGGTTGGGGTTAAGTTCAGATACAGTTTACTATCAGATGAAGCCGTTTGTTTGAGGGTGCTTAATACATCGATTGTGATCTACTGGTCATTCGAAAAGGTAGTGTGGGCAGATTGCATGACATCAAAGTGGGAAAGTCACCTGAGTCACTGTGTGACGCGCCAAACTGTTTATAAGATGCCAAAAGGAATCCCTGTCGTTCGTCATCAAATTCATCTATAATTATGGAGCAGCCTCAAGCCAAAAGAAAGGTTTCCGCCGTGAGCAACCATTTTGATTTCATATCGGAAAATAGGTGTCTCTTAATTTCCTTGTTGTTTCATCCTGATCAAGTTTCCACTTGATCTATCTGAATTCAGATTAATTTCAAAGTGAATCTTAGTTTACTAATCATATTATTTTCTGCAGGTTAAATGTCACATTTGTTCGACAGAACTTTCCTATTTAAACAAAACCACCTCAAAGTGTGTTGACCCTAGCAACATTGCTAGAGCCCAGATTTATATCACCTTCATTCTGGAGTTCCTCCAAGTGCTATGCAGGCAACAGTAAACTGTGGTCAGACTGTGCGTCTGTATTTGGACGCACAAATGATCCCCAGCCGGAACCGTATTTACAGCAGCTGTCTGCACCCACTTCAGCATTTATTGTTTCTTGCTGTTTGGAAATCATGTACTAAAATGCCAACTTGTTGTTCTTTAGATGACCTTTGGCAAGATCTCGTCATTGAAGAGGGCAGGCGGAAAGTGCCACAGCTGATTCCATCCATGAGGTGCAGAGCTACCTGGCAGAGGGCAGTATCGCCAGGTCCCAGGATCCTATGAGATACTGAGTCAACCAAAAGACAATCTATCCAAACCTCAGGCATCCTCATTCACATGTTCACTTAGATTTTCACGTTATGATACATGTTCACTTTATCGACTGTATCTAAAAATATAAATTTTAAATTTAAATAAAGATAAAAAATAATACTATATAAAGTACAATGGCTTAAATTATATTATTGTATATATTAAGTCATCAAATCAGTGTCAGCTGAGTCTGTCAACTAGTTTGCCTGTAGGGTTTTCTAAGGTCCAGCAGGTGTCAGTAAACAGTTAAACACTATTGACACAGTATCAATACAGTTTTGCAATGTGTTGAAATGCTTCATAGCAAATGTATCAATTCAGGTCAGAACCTTATACTGTATGTGACAATACAAAAATCTCATTAGTAGATGCTTAGGGTATTTAGGCTTTTTAGACCAAGGGATGATGTTAAGTGTCTCATCAATAAATGAAATCCATCCAATACATGGATGATCTACTGGACGATTCATATCAAATGTGTGAGCTGTTCCTCCGTACCAGCAGCAGCGTCCGTGTTTCACTTCCTCTTGGCTACATGTTACACGTACAGACACAGTTTGACCGGATGCCTATTTGTTTTCTATTAGTGTGTTAATATCAAATTTGTACAGTCTGTTGCAAAAATGTACACAATGAGCTCAGTTGTCCCTGCGAATTTCTGTCCTTCCTGTTAAATGTTATTGTAGTTTTGTCAGTGAAGACATCACTCAGTGCATGGCTTCTTGTGATGGGCCCATTCAGAGCACAGAACTCAACCCTCTAGAGAAGCTGTGGGTCAACAGACATAGAGCTGTTACACCTGGAGAACATGGCTGAGCTGAAGCTGATCTGAGGACAGACAATTCAAAGTTCCTCCTGATGGAAAAATACTGCATTTAATCATTGAAAGATATTTTTGCTGAAGCCTCGTTAGCTGTGCTATGGTCCTGAAGTTTTCTTCTTTTTTCTTCTGCTCTGCAAGAAATAGGAAGTACCGGTGTGTAGCATCCTTATCTGATGAGCCCAATGCTTGCTTTGTGCAGAAAATATTTCCCACGTACTGTGTGACTATGCACCTCCCAGAGTGGAATATGAGCTGAATCCGTGTCTTCTCTTCAGTGAGAGGAAGTTGCCTTTGCTGTAAACTGCTCACTCCTTGCAATTTAAATCCTGAAGAAGATCTCAACTGATTGTGTATGCTTTATTTAAGATTTACAAAGGGAACTAACAATTTCCCTAACACCTCCTGATGGCTGACCAGGTTTCATTACAGCTACAGAAAGCACTTATTAAAACTGCCATGATTTGACTGTTTTATTTTGGGTGTTACCTCCGGTTTTCTGTTCATTTATGTTTCATTACACTTTGACTTAAAACAATACACTCTATGATAAACTACTGAAAAATAACCTGAGCTATTGTCATTAACACTGAATTTTACGTTTTTTATTTCATTTATTTATTAGTTCTTTCTTCTCTGTCCTCTTTTAAGCACAGTTATGAAGCAAAATATGAAAAAAATTATGGTTGTCCATGGTTGTAAGTTTGTGTTAAAGAGAAGGAAACAGGTCTCACTGATATGTGCCGTCTTTCTCACAGATCTTCCTTCCCTTTTCTGCGAGGCTGCAGAACAAAAGAAAAACTGATTGGTGCCAGACGTGAGAGCTGTGAGCTGCAGATGTGAGTAAAAAAACCTGTGTTTGAATGATACAACTGAAGAAAACAATGAAAAGGTCAGAAAATTAAACGTTTGTCAGTTTGAAGAATTATGTTAAAATGACACTGGACCGGTTGCTTTAACAATGTTTTGTTTTTGGACAGAATTGTAGTCTTTGAAGTTGAGGAGAATAATTGAGTTAATAGTCATCAACAAACTGCCAGCTATAAATAAATAAATCACCATTACAGCAACTATTGCAAACTTTGTAACTGTGCTTAATTAGATTATTCTACTACATCCTTATACTGGGTACATGTCACATTTACTTTCTCAGGTATTCTACATTATGTAGTTTTATACTGTGCCAGCGTAGCTCTTTCTTTCTTTTTTCTTTTACTTAGTGCTTTTTGATCATATTGGCCTTAGACACTTTATTCAACTTTGCACTGTACTCAGCTACTGTAAGACACAATTTCCCCACTGTGGGACAAATAACAGGGTTCATATTCTCATTAATAACCTTTAATGAAAAGAGATCAGGACAAATTTTAATCAAACCTGTTCATAGTTTGGACTGTTCGTAGATGTAGGAGATAGATGATGAGAGGCTTTTGTTCCGAAAACACAAGATGTAACTAGAAAAGTAATTTCTCAAGAAATTACATGGGTGAGCTGATCTGCTGCCGCAACGATGACAAACGCTGATTAAGCTGCTGATGTCACAAAGCTGACTACGACAAAACGATGAAAACGACAAAACGTTGACAAATATTAAAACCATGACAGTGATTAAAATGATGACGATTAAAAAGGTGACCAAGGTGAAACGATGACAAGATTAAAAATATGACAATGATTCAAAAGTTGACCAAGCTGCATTGTTCACAATCATGAAAAAGCTGACTAGCTAGCTTTTTACCTTGAAAGGATTTGAGAACGTATTTGAGGACGTTGTTGTTATTAGTTAATTGCTTAACTGTGTAATAGTTCATAATTAACCAGTCAGAACCATAAATCGTGCCATTTAAGGTAATAAATTACATTGTGCTTTTATTTTTTAAAGTGTCTGGTTGCAGATGGCAGTTAGGAGTTTTACCTCCACTCTGAGTCAGTCTGACAAGGAAGGCTGATGACTTGTGGGGAAGCCCAACGCTCAACTGAAATAGCTATTTTTAGAAACAACTCATCCTCACTCACCCAAATGTTTTTTGTTCTCTGTGGGTCTAAATTTTGCTTGTTTAGATTGCACAATCATTTGTGCCATGCCCTCTTCTGTTTTGGTTTGTGGTTTTGTTCCTCTAGCTACCTGCAGACAGGAAGTGGTCATCAGAGCAAAGGGGTGGCACCTGGTTAGGTTGCTGAGGTGATAAATACCTCTGCCTCAGTGATTGCAGGTCTTTCCTGCACTTCCCAGTACCTGCGTGGTTTGGTTTGTCTATTTCTTTGATTGCATACAACATGCACACATCCCATTTGTCACTCATCCAAGCACATCATTCACTACTGTAATTGAACCTACTTACAAGTTTTTTTTTGTTATGTTTGTCGGTTACATTTATTGCTTTAAAATAAATTTGAGTTAATGAAACCTGATTTGTGTCCCCCACAAATGTGAAGCCAGTTTGTGACATTTGGCCTAAATGTTTTGGCTCGTACTCCAGATTCACTACAAGTGTAACGTGGGGCATGCTATTTTTTATTTTAAACTCTTGATCTAAATACTCTCTACCATAATCGCAGCTCCCTGTCTCTCTAAGACGATAGATGCAGACAGGATCGGAATATTTTCTGGCTGTTTTTTGATCCAGTCACATGGTTGCGCTTCAGATTTTGTTTTGAAATACTGGAGTGTGCAGTGAGGAGGACAAGCAGGCCGGGAAGCTTCTGGCATGTTGGCTCTGATAAAGTCCATCCATATTTTCATGAATGTCTCATCTATGTTTCCGAGCCAATACACCATTTCTTCATCTTTTCTCACAGTCATGTGATGGTGTGCAGTGTCCACAATCACTCCATCTGGCGTGCATAGGATAGTGCAGCCTAGTTTACACAAAGCGTCTCAGTAAAGTTATAGGTGTCTGGTCCGATATTAATACTGGCAGTTCCACTGTTCTTCCCTGGAACTGTGAAGGAACCGGGCTCGATCGGGGAATCAGTTGCTTTGTCCCTGAGAATCCAACGACTCGTACATACTGTCCAGATCTTGGGAGGTGGTCAGCATCAGCGTTGCTAAGACAAGTGTAAGCAGCTCCGGAATCCACTATCATGTTAATAGGCTTACCAGCTACCTGTACCGGCACCAAAGGCTCTTCATCAGGGCTTGAAACAGATGTTAATGACAACTGACATTTCCCTCCCGGATTTCCCTGATCCTCAGGGCATCCCTAGTAGCCAGCAGGAGGATCCTGCCATGGACTGGTGGGTCTCATCTGCCATGTTGCTCCCTGTGGGTTCTGGCTGTTTACGGCTCGCATCCACAAGAAGCACTGACGTCTTATGTGTCCGATCTTACCACAGTGAATGCACTTCATTCCGCGGCTATCCCCCATCCAACCTCCCCCTCTCATCATTGATGGGCCTCCTCTCCATCCCTCTGGCTAGACATAGATCACTTGTGGCTGGACAGCCCCTGGGGCCGCCCCTGAGGATGGGGGTGCGTGTTGGACCACCGCTTGTATTTGTATTTGATGGCAACCCTTTACATTGCCATGCCGTAATGCACCCATTCAAGCAGGTCATAGAAGCAAAGACTGGTGATGCTGGTGACTGCCTGCACTGGCTTGCACAGTAGACCAGGGCGCGGCTTTATGAACTTTTTAACGTTCACTTTAAATGTACCTTATGCTTTTCCACAGTGAAGTTTTCTCTTGATGTGAGGATGGCACACACTTTACTCTGTGAGCTGCAGTTTCTCTGTAAGTAATCAGTAATGATTAATGAAACTAATGGCAGAAAGTGTTGGAGTGATCAGTCATCAGTTATGGGGTGTCGAATGTAAAATGAGCACCTATGTTTTCTCACATTTAGTTAAATGTGCAAAAGTCTAAATGTAAATGTTAAATGTTATATTTAAATGTTAAATGTTAAACGTAAATGTTAAATCTAAATGTAAATGTTAAATGTAAATGTTTAAAGTAAATGTTAAATGATCGAACTGAATATTTAAGTAGACTCCACCCCCTATTATCCTAGATCAGTGACGCGGACTCAAACACGTCAAACAGTACGCATAGCTCCGCCCACATCTGACTCTGGATCGGTGCACAAAAATACTGGAGAGAAGCCTGAAGTCGAAGCCATCATGGCCGCCAGCTCCGACTTCCTCCCGTTGGGGGAGATTGAACGGGCTGTAACGCCAGGTGTGCGGGCTGAGGCTCCGCTTCAAACTGCTGTTCTGTCGTAAACACCATTAATGAGGAGTCAAGTAGGTTTAAAAAGAATATTTCTGTGGCGCCGGTGGAGATTTAGTTGGCTAACTATACTAGCTAGCCGAAGTTACGTCCAGGCTAAAAACAAAAGTTTCGTGATCAGATGTGGGCGGGGTTTGCGCGCACTGTTTGAGGTGATTGAGTTCGCGTCTCTGATCTGAGACCAGCGCTGTTTGAGGGTAGGGGTGGAGTCTACTTGCCCATTCATGAATATTCAGTTTTACACTCGGCAAACATTTAACATTTACATTTAACATTTACATTTAACATTTACATTTAACATTTACATTTAACATTTAGCATTTAGCATTTAACATTTACATTTAGACTTTTGCACATTTAACTAAATGTGAGAAAACATGTGTCATTTAGTTAAATGTGAGAAAACTAGTTATAGGGGCTCCTTTTACATTCGGCACCCCATAGTCAGTTACGTGCTTTTAATCATTTCCTGACGTTTCTATTTGACTTTAGTGCTGATCAGACCTATTTGGTGTGGATATGCTGAAGGTAAATGTACAAGCTCAATGTACAACATCATTGTTCACCTTCTATATCAAATTACTCAATGTATTTTTCTGTCTGTGTTTTTCTTTGTAGCATTAGTACAGTATCCATAGCCACTAAACCCCTGAGTAGAACTTACAGTATATATCTAAATAATTGTATCATGTTCTTGTGAGTTAATTAAAATTGAAAATTAAAACAATGTTTTCCGTTTCTACCTTCAGGATACTGGATGTGAATATTTGATGGAATACTGCCTTACTGTTGCTGGAAAGCACTTTAAAAATCCTTTATTCTTTTATTCCAGTGTTCTCCAAAGCTGCAGCTTCAATTCACTCCAGCTTTTTTATTATTGGGGTGGTTTGTAAAATATGTCTGATGATTGTCCTGCTTCTTTGGTGTTGCTACAGAATATTTAAAGGTGAGATCTGATCCTTCCTATAATTGGCCACAGTCTAATTAGTTCAAATCACAATCAGAAATCACAATTGCATCTGCACCAATCAAGTCACGTTCAGAATAATAGCATGTAACAGTAAATGTGTTTTCACAGGTTCCTGCTTTATCAGGTTGGTACAGTCTTCTTTCACTCTGAACATAACAGAGCATTAAACACACCCATGTATTACATGTTGGGTTCCATCAGGCCTCAGAGCACCAATCAGAGCTCTGCTACAGGTCCAATGACCACCCAGGAAGAAACTCTACACAGTACATATGCTTCGCTTCTTCATGGTCAGTCTTTAACCTAATTTCCTGTCAATTAACATTGTATATTAAAAGTTTCAATCCATCCTGGTTAATGTATCATTTGTTTGTAGGCGATTCTTCTGTTTATGAATCAATCTGTCATCCTGGAAACCCTGGAAATGGTGCGGTTTGCACACTGATCAGCTAGAAGGATCTTTATTGTTACAGTAAATGATTTATTGACTATTTGTGAAAGTCCACAATGGAAAAATTAACTATGGAACAAAGAAATGTGAAAAATTAATAAAATGAAAGAATTAAGTAGAGCAAGGAAACATCTAAACTGTATTATTTCTTTATTAACCACTAATTTCTATTGTTTCTCTTTTCTGTTACATATTAATAAAAACATCAATGGTCAACAAACACAAAGATTTAGTTCTTATCATAGTTACAGCTTTACTATGGTAACTATTCTGCACAGTGGAACATATTTATGTATGCGATATATAAGTGTAATCAGGAGTATTTAGCAGATTAAAGTCTTTAGATTATTACATATATTAAACTTTGTGTTGGTTTTATTATTTTTTTCATGATGTTTTGGTTGAAGATCTTTGAATTATAACAGGATGTGTGTAGTAATATATTGTTTGTATTGTGTCAATAAATGTTCCACCAATATACTTTCACTATTGTTTTTATAATATACATATATACTGTATTATAAGTGGTCTGGTTTCTGATGCCTGATAATATACAGAGCTAGCACTAGCCACATTAGCTGCTAACAGTTAACTTCAAGTCCTCATGTACAGTACAAAGACTTGCGTAGATTTCCTACTAAATTTGGCATAAGTTCAAAAATAAATAGTAAAGAAATAAATTCAGAAAACTGCCTAAGTACAGATGTATCCACCCCCTAATTGTAGATCTACACATGTTTTCTTCTTACTTAAGATATGGAACTCCAAAGTGTTATATACAATATTAAATTAATTATGAGGACATTATAAAATAAATACCTATATAAATAAATGAGAGACAATTATCTAAACTGACCATGAAATTGTGAAATAATTACAAACATTTTCCGAAATTGAGCTTATTATTATGAAATACGTTTCATTTTGCTGTAAAATCTGCTCATTATTACGAAATTCTATTTCATAATCATTATTTTTATAATAATACAAATTATTGCATATGTCTTTTTATTTAAATCCAGAAGTTTTTATTTCAGAATGTCGTTTTTCCGAAGTCGGCTTTCTTTGGATAATGCCCTTTTCCTCAGTGCAGTATTTATTTCATGAAGCCGTTTTACAGCAGAATGACCTTGTCTGTCAATCAGTGCTGGTGGGTGGGACCTGCACACCCATTGGCTGATTTCTTCACATCGATTCGGTATGTTATTGCTCTTCAGTGTGTTTACATTGATGATGCCATTTTTGACTATTTAAGCTAAATTGAGCGTTGTGTCCATGTGGAACATGCACAAGTGGAACTGTTTTGTTGGCTGCCCACGTCTTGAAATTCCAAATGCAGCAATAAGGACTTTTGTGTTGTCTAACAGGAACATTGCCAGCATGTTTGCTGCGTCAACCAGTACGGTTCGGAGGAGAATGGGGTGTGGGTCCTAACTGCAGTGGTTGCTCTTAGTGTCTGTCAAACTGCAACGCATCTGAGTCCAGTTTTATGTTGCGATTTAAAAACTACTGGGTTGCAAATACTGGTTGTAGCGTTTAGGAGTGTTGTGTATTTTCATGCATATTGTATTTGGGTTTGTGTGTAGTGTTAAATAGTCTTATTATGTCCACACGACAGTCTTATAAGCAGAATAGTGTTATTTCGGAGGGACACTGAAAGCACCACTAAGGAAGCAGGTACGGGTGAAAGTGTAAGGTGGTTACATCGGTAAAAGTAGTATACGGGAAGAGAAAGTAATAAGTACCCTAGTGACGGTATTTAGGTTTAAGCTCCACTTGAGAGCTGTAACAAGGTCAGTTATTATGTAGGTTAAGGACATCGTAGAGCTATTTAGTATTTCATGCTTAATTACATAGTTAACTGTGTTAATCAAATATGCTACTTGATACAGCGCATTTATGGTCCAATGTGTTTTTTATTTTTTTGTGCAATGAATGCTAGTTTATCCATCTAGCTCTAACGTTGGTTTGAGGACAATAAAATAATATAGAAACATCAGACCATCAGTAAAGCTGTGATTTTCTTGACTGGACAATATACTGTACTGGCTGACATTCTTTGGCCAAATACATTCAATTAAAACCACGTCTCTATATAATGTATCGTGTGTTGTGTTTAATGGGGGAACATTAAAGAAGACCTGTGTCGTTTTTATGCAAACAATTTACCATAAAGTTTGTTATCGTATTGACAAAAATGCCCGTTATAAACAGTGCTTTCACATTCTATGGCTCTGGTGCTGATGTAGACGGTCCGGTCACAGACAGATTGTTTATGATGCGTCTTTTCTATGTAACCTGTGTCCTCATTGCTGCGCTTTGACATTTCAATTCTCATCCCGTCTTTGCCACTAAATAGTTTGATGTCATAAAGAAATGCTCACAGACACAAAAACCAGGAAATGGTTGTATATATATCTAGAATGAACGGAACGGAATTAAAAGTGTTTGAGAATACTTTTAAAACGATGATTGTTAAACTGACTCCAGGCTCCAAAGACAAAATGCAGAGGTTTGACACTTTATTGAAAGCAGATCGCAGCAATTCAGGAGCAGACTTACTCAGTCCTCATTTTCTTTTAACTACAACACGAGTGGCGTTCAAACGGCGTCACTTTTAGTAAAGCTCGCTCGGTGTGTGAAGTTAGTTTGACGTTTGACATTCAACAGACATTCGACCGAAAGTACCTCCAGACAAGCGGTCCGTGTTTGAACAAGCGATCCGCGTTTCGTGTTCGCTACGCGGACACAGAACGAGACCGCTCGGCACATGAAGACGTTTACTTAGGGACCGTCGATAATTTGGAGATTCAAGAAATTAATAATTCAATAGCGTCCAAACCATATGACCTACTGGTTCAAAACCTTCTCCAGAATGTGTGTCTACATCTCCTTCACAAGGCACAACCATTGTTATGAGGAAATAGTTATATTTTTCTATAATATTTTAGTATAATAATAATTTAGTATAAATATTACAGTAATTTTACAATACCATACAAACCATGTGACCTACTGGTTCAATTCCTGCTCCAAACCTGTGTCTATATCTCCTTGTTAGGGCACAACCATTTTTTATGAGGAAATAGTCATGTTGCATATTTTTCTTTAATAT
This sequence comes from Betta splendens, assembly GCF_900634795.4. NCBI lineage: Eukaryota > Metazoa > Chordata > Actinopteri > Anabantiformes > Osphronemidae > Betta > Betta splendens. The sequence goes on along the minus strand of NC_040882.2, from coordinate 20,472,025 downwards.
TTTAGTATAAATAATACTGTAATATTTCAATACTGCCCAAACCATGTGACCTACTGGTCCAAGACCTGCTCCAAAATCTGTGTCTACATCTCACCATCTTAGTCTGGACTCTCTGACTCTGTTGCTTATACATGCAACGTGAGCTGTCCCTCTGATTAACTTCCTAATTCTGTCCAATCTTGTCACTTCTAACCTCAGCATTTTCATCTCTGCTACCTCCATCTCTGCCTCTTGTCTCTTTCTCACTGCTATCGTCTTCAACCCAGCAGAGCAGAGCTGGTCTCACCACTGTCTTGAAAACCTTTCTTTTGAGTCTTGCTGACACTCTTCTCTCACACAACACTCCTGACACTTTCCTCCACCTGCTCTAACCTGCCTGCACTTTCCTCTTCACCTCTTTTCAACAGTCCCAATCACACTAAACTGTTGACCCCAAGTACATGAACCCCTGCACCTTCTTTACCTCATGGCATCAGTGGTGCTCTTACTGGGCATGAAACCATACTCGACACCAGAATGCTTCTCCTCCATTCTTCAGGCATCTTCTCACTCAAAAAAACTGGTTGGAAACTCCACAGCTGTCTCTTCTGGACACTTTCACACCTCTACAGCTACGTCGTCAGGACCAACATCCTTTTCACTCTTCATCCTTCTCATACAGTAGCTTTGCTCACCTCATATGTTTCTGTTATTTCCTGCCCCACAACATCCACATCTTCCTCCCTTCTTTCCCTGCCATTCTCCTCATTCATCAGCTTCTCAGAATCCTCCTTTTATCTTCTCTGTACACTCTCCTGGGTTGTTAGCACCTTTCCATCACTCTCTTTAATCACCCTTATCTGTTGCACATGCTTCCCACCTCTATCTCTCTGTCTGGCTAGCCTGTACAAGTCCTTTTCTCCGTCCTTCGTGTCTAACCTGTCTTACAGCTAATTGTAAGCTTTCTGTTTGGCCACCTCCCTCTTCGCTCTGCTCGGAGCTTCCTTGTACTCCTGTCTACTTTCCTCAGTCCTTTCTAAATCCCAGTTCCTTTTAGCCAACCTCTTTCTTCTGGATGCATTCCTATACTTCCTCATTCCCCCACCAACTCTTTATCTTCTTCCATCCAGATGACACACCCAGCACTTTCCTACCTGTTTCCCTGATAACTTCTGCTGTAGTTTCCCAGTCATCTGGAATCTCTTCCTGACCACCCAGAGCCTGCCTCAGCTTCTGCCTTCATTCACAGGTTTCTCTATTGATCCAGGCTTGGGACTGGATCAAAGGTCACTGGCTTGCAACCCCTGTGGCTAGATTATATAGTCATTTTGCATATTTTTCAATAATATTTTATTGTTAATGAAACACCAAATAAGGTTGTGCCCCAACAAGGAGATATAGACAAACATTTTGGAGCAGGTTTTGAACTATTAGGTCATATAGTGTGGACGGTATTGAAATATTACAGTAATATTTATACTGTCCTAAAATATTATAGAAAAATATGCAACATGACTATTTCCTCATAGAAATGGTTGTGCCCTACCAAGGAGATATAGACACAGATTTGGTGCAGGATTTGGACCAGTAGGTCACATGGTTTGGACGGTATTGAAAAATTACTTTAATATTTATACAAAAATATTATAGAAAAATATGCAACATGACTATTTCCTCATAAAACTGGTTGTGCCTTGTGAAGATGTAGACACACATTTTGGAACAGGTTTTGGACCAGTAGGTCATATGGTTTGGATGCTATTGAATTATTAATTTCTTGAAAATCCAAATAAATTATTGACGGCCCCTAAGTCAACGTCTTCGTGTGCCGAGTTGTCTCTTCTGTGTCCGTGTACACCTGCCCTGAAGTGCAAGTCACAAACAAACAAAAAGAGGAAATACAACGACATTAACAAGAAACACACCAACATTAACAGAAAACAAACAAAACACACATTAAAAAGAAGCAACACATTAAAAACACGAAACAAAAAAAGCACAACAACATTAACAGAAAACACACCAACATTAACAGGAAACACAACAACCTTAACAGGAAGCACGGCAACATTAACAAAACACAACAACATTAACAAAAAACACGACAACATTAAAAAGAAACACGACGACATTAAAAAGAAGCACGACGACATTAACAGAAAACACACCAACATTAACAGAAAACACACCAACATTAACAGGAAACACAACAACCTTAACAGAAGACACACCAACATTAACAGAAAACACAACAACCTTAACAGAAGACACACCAACATTAACAGAAAACACACCAACATTTTAACATTACTAAAGGGTAAGGACCAGGTCTTGTTTCTGATTGGTCACAAGCTAAGTCAGTCAAACTTTCACTTACTGTTTTTTTTTTTTTTTTTTGGTGCTTCAACTTCACTGCAACTCAGCTCTACAGTTTGTTCAGTGGCCTCACGTGGACATGGAAGTGAAAATTAGTTCATTTCAAAGCCTAGGGTTTGCTGTTGTAATAGAAAATTTTTGGCTTTGTGCTATTTCTTATCCAACACAGTCGTCATGTGCTGCAATACTGAACATTCTTACACAACTAATCTCTCGTGCCCTGTCGTACATCAAGTCTAAACATCTGATGTTCCATTTGACTGACTAATAATTTATGATATATGTTTGTCTTTTACACCCGGACTCTGGCTCCATCCTATCTGACTCCCCACCAGACCCAAGGCTGGTAAAGCGAATGCATCTTGTCTTGGAAGCTCGGTGTTCCTTGCTTTGGATAACAAGACATGATGATGCAGAAGTGAGAAAGCAAACATTCTCACTCACAGCAAGATAAGGTGGCACAAACAGTTCCATTGCTGCAGAGAGACATTCCACCAGAGCCAGAGAAAGGGGTTAAAAGGCAGAAGCAACTTGAGGATTGTGGGCTCTTTGCATCACACCTTCGTGGTGTGTGCACTGATCTCCCCAGCTGGTATTGGTTTGTTGATGTGCACGATCAACATCCATGTTTTTTTTATTTGCTTTCCACAGTATTTTTATTTTCTTTATTATTTCAATAAATTGCACAACAGGACAACTCTCTCATCTGCCTCTTTATGGAAAATTTCCACCACAGCTGTGCAGTAATTCAACTTGAACTGAATCTTAATAGAAGATCATAAATTTGAGGGCTATTCATAAAAGATTTTCATTGGATGCAAGCCTCGATATGCTGTCAACATATTTCAACATTAAATATTTGGATGCCCAACCTGAAACTGAAAGAAGCAGGACTCAGTGAGACGGAGTCTACTCTTTAATAAGATGAGGGAAGAGTGATCTTTTCAGGACTTCACAGACCTGAACAGGTGCTTGTCTACCGAACAAGACACTTAGACAAGTTTCAGCTCAGTATATAAGCTGCGCCATACAGTACAGTACTTAGTTTGGCTTCATTAAATAATTAACGTTAACCTCATTAAGGATAATTGCATCCCACTCAGCTGGCATGGCTCTGCTCAGGCTCCACCACCCGACCGGTCTGCAGCTTCCCCTGGATGCCACCGTGGCTGGAACCCTAGTGTGGTCAACATCTGGATGTGCGCTGGCTGCGCGGGTTCTCGCTGCGTCTCAATCCAGGAACGGGCACCTCTACTACATCCTCTATTAGATCATCTAACAGATCATCTAACAAAGCTGTGGAATATATGTTTGCACCATTTCAGCAGGTAAATGAACCCACTCATCGTTTTAACCATACCCTCTATCTTGTCCTGACATATGGGGTTGAAATTGATAATTTAATAGTTTTTCCCCAAAACCCTCTGTTATCTGGCCATTTCTTATTAACTTTTTAGCACAATTAACTTACAATAGCTGGAAAGAAATGACACTATAGCAGATGTTTATCTGACAACACTGTTGCCAGATTAAAGCAGATGATTTCATCATCTTTTGCCTCAATGTCTTGTAGATACACAGAGAACAGTCACCTTAATCCTTATAACCAGGTTGACTGTCTTGTAGATGATGCTGCAGCTTCTCTACGTACAATGTTAGACACAGTGGCTCCTCTGAAGAAAAAGACAGTGAATCAGAGGAGCTAGCTCCGTGGTATAACTCAGAGATCCGCAGCCTAAATCACAGGAACAGACAACTAGAAAGACAGTGGTGTTCCAACAAAATAAATGTAAACTGCATTGCATGGAAGGACAGTCTAATGAAATATAAAAAAGCACTTTGTGCTGCTAGAAAAACATATTATTCCTCCCTAATTGAGGAAAACAAAAACAACCCCAGGTTTCTTTTCAGCACTGTAGAAAGGCTGACAAAGAGTCATAGCTGTGTTGAGTCTACTATCCCCTTAAATCTCAGCAGCAATGAACTACTTTACCAATAAAATTATCATCATTAGAAAAAACATTCAGTGGCGACTTCTTCCAAATGACAGAAAGCACTGTCTAGATCCATCAACTTTAAATTTATTAAATCCTCTGTCTTACATAGACAGCTTCTTCCCCATAACTCATATGGAGTTAACCTCAATAATTAACTCTTCCAAGCCGTCCACTTGTCTTTTAGATCCAATCCCAACCAGATTACTCAAAGAAGTTCTACCTTTAATCAGCTCGTCCATATTAAATCAAATGAATCAATCTTTACAACTAGGCTATGTACCACAGGCTTTTAAGGTGGCTGTGGTCAAACCTCTATTGAAAAAAACCAACCCTGGACCCTGGACAACTAGCCAACTATAGGCTCATTTCAAATTTACCCTTTATTTCCAAGATTCTGGAAAAAAATGTGGCTAAACAATTATCTGACCAACTGAGTGGGAATAACCTGTACAAAGATTTTCAGTCAGGATTTAGAAAACATCATAGCACAGAAACAGCTCTGGTTAGAGTCACTAATGATCTTCTATTAGCTTCGGACAATGGTCTAGTTTCTGTCCTTGTCCTGTTAGATCTTAGTGCTGCATTTGATACAATTGATCATAACATTCTATTACAGACACTAGAACATAGAATCCGGATTAAAGGAACAGCATTGGGAAAGTTTAAATCCTATTTGTTGAACAGATTCCAGTTTGTTCAGGTTAATGAGGAATTCTCCACATGCACAAGGATTAGCTATGGAGTACCACAGGGTTCTGTGCTTGGTCCAATTCTGTTTAGCCTATACATGTCTGCTCTAGGTGAGATTATTAGAAAGCATTCTATTAATTTTCATTTTTACTCAGCTATACAGTATATGTCCTTGGAACCAAATGAAACAGATCAACTAGTCAAAATTCAGGGTTGTTTAAAAGACATCAAATCCTGGATGTCCCAAAACTTCCTTCAACTAAATTCAGATAAAACCGAAATTCTTATTGTTGGGCCTAAAAATCTGAGAGAGACACTACTATTGAGTCAGATAGCCACCCTGGATGGCATAACATTAGCTTCAGATTCTACTGTGAGGAACCTTGGTGTCATCTTTGACCAGGATCTCTCTTTTACATCATACATTAAACAAATCTCCAGAACCGCCTACTTCCATCTTAGAAATATAGCTAAAATCAGAAGCATTCTCTCTGAGTGATGCAGAGAAACTGATCCATGCATTTGTTACCTCTAGGCTGGACTACTGTAACTCCTTACTCATAGGATGCCCTAACAGCTTCTTAAAAAGCCTACAGCTTATTCAAAATGCTGCAGCCAGAGTCCTTACAGGACTTAGAAAGAGAGATCACATTTCTCCTACATTAGCGTCTCTGCACTGGCTGCTTGTAAAATGTAGGATAGAATTTAAAATTCTCCTACTCACCTACAAAGTCCTCAATGATAAAGCTCCTTCTTATCTTAAAGACCTCATAGTTCCTTATGCTCCCAGCATAACACTTTGTTCTCAGAGCGCTGGGCTACTTGTGGTTCCTAGAGTGTTTAAATGTAGAACGGGGAGCAGAGCTTTTAGCTACCAAGCTCCTCTCCTCAGGAACCAGCTCCCTCTTCAGGTTCGAGAAGCTGACACACTCTCCACCTTTAAGATCAGGCTTAAAACCTTCCTTTTTGATAAAGCTTATAGTTAGAGATGGTTCAGGTCACTGGCAATGATTTTTAGTCACAGGAACCATCTCTTAGGTAAGCTGCAATAGACATAGACTGCTGGGGGACTTAATTCATACACTGAGCTCCTCTGTTTCCTTCTACCTCTTCTGTCCAATAACCTCCCATCATTGTCCCATGTTTAACTAACCTTGTCTCTTTCTCTCCAGTAGTTGTGCTTCTCTCTCTCTCTACTCTGTCCTCACCTATAGGCATGGTCAAAGTTTGGTGTCTGTGATGGGCAGCTGTGGATCCAACCATCCTGCCTGTATCCAGTCCCTGGTCCAACCATCCTGCTTGTGCTCTGTTGTTGCTTGTTGTTGTTGCTGTGCTTTTCTTTCTCTCTATCCCCCTCACCCCAACCTGGTCAAGGTTGGAGTGAGGGGGATAGGGTTGAGGTCTTCTGATGTCTTCCAACACGTGAAAACAAAAAAGATCCTCACATCTCCCCTGCCAACTGCCCATGACTGTACCTGTTCCACTCCAGAAACTATGCTTTCAACATAACTATGAATCCTACCCATTCATTTTGTGGTCTGCACATTGAGCTGTGAAGGTAACTTATCCAGCATTATAGTGCTGGTGCATTGGTTGAAAATAAAGTTGGCTTTGACTATTGCTGTTTCAATGAACTATTTTTTATGAGGGAAAACAGTCAAATGCTTTATAATATTTCAACTTTTTTGAGGTATTGCCACAAAAACAATAATTTAGGTATTTCACAGGTGGTCTAAGTCCAACATAGGTGCCTTGTCCCTCAGGAAACACTGCCCTGTTCCAGACCAGGGAAAGTGGGATGACTTGGACTCTTCGCCCTAGAAGTCCCCAGCACCACCTGACAAGACTTCTAGGCTAGATACCTGCAACAACTTGAGATACACACAGACATAGTACTGAAAAAAACAATAACTACATTTATATTAGTTCTATATTAACACTTGATATATCATACACCTTACTAAAAGTAATTAAAAATATTAGGCCAATATGTATTTAGAACCAAACCTATGTTTGTAAACCAGAGTTCCCAGGTAAGTTATGATTAATCTGTAAATAGTAAAATGTTCTGAAATGGTTTAATTTCGGAGATACTGATTTATTCCATGCGCGTGTAATTGTCTGATATACTTTACTGTATATTAAATGTGTTCTGTAATGATCACACGTTCAATCATACTGGCTCCATTCCTGGATCATCAACCATACATGACAGTAGGTTTGGCAACTGGTTCACTCTTAAGGTATGATTTATCGACATTTTAATTTAATTAATTAATAAAAGTAATAAAAACATGCAATATCTTGACGGCAACAGTTGCTGTCACGCTATGCCTCTGTAGGCATTCACATTGGCACTTAATTACAGACAAATACGGCAAAATATAAGATGCAGCTGAAGATCCCATTATGGAAAAATTATTTTGACACAGCAGCAGCACAAGAAAGAAATAAACATGTAAAATGAGATTATATTAGTTTATCGAGCCATACTCCCAAACAGGCTGTAGTTGTGTTATAAATATTCTGTTTTATTAATTCAGGCTGCCTATTGGCAACCATTAGTATTAGCGTTAGCTAATCAAGTTGCGTATTATATAAATCAATAAATTAAATTAAATGTGAATTTGCCAGTTAGACGTACCTTGCGCCAGTCGAAGTGTAACCACTTCAACAGCCTCCCATTCGACTTCAGAGTCAGATTTTGGATCAAACATATGTTTGAACTCCACTACAAGGACGAGTTAGCCAGTTTTGCTGTTACAGTGGATTCAGTGACCGTGACTTTTGATTCGGATCAAAGCTATGCGCTTGCTCAAAGGGGTGTGGCGATCAGTTTAGCTTGCAACACACTCCGAAAACAGAGCGTTGTGGATGAGAGCTTAAAACACACATTTTCAGACGGGCGTGGGCAATCTACAGCGCTTTTTGGCATGAAAAGTTAGACACCTTACTGAGACATCAAGGTCCAATTCTTTAGCAATGTGGAGCATGAAAAAAGTGTGTGCATGGACCTTTAAAGAGGAAGAAATGTGAGTTAAATGTGCAATTTAAGCTACTGTAGCAGTGACCACTGTACTGTAGCATTTAGCGACAAAGGGTGGAGGGTGAGTGTGGTGGCCGCTGTGAAAGTCAAAGTCACTGTTTGGCCTGTGAAGTGTGGCGCCAGGTTTGTAGCCATGTAAGCAGTTTTAAGGACAAGTAACCTGACATAACTAGCAGAAGCTGGCGCGTTAGGGATGGTATGGATCGTGTTGCTGAATTTGTATTGTCTTGCTTTGATCGCATTGACGAAATGTATTATTTTTGTAGTTTGTGTAAAACTGAATGTAACTTTTATAATGTGCATCTGTGATCTTCTTTTAGGTTATTTGTGGTCGTGATTTTTTTATTTTATTATTACTAATATTGTCCTGAGGTCAGTAATAAATGAGCATTTGCTGCTTAAAGACACGCAGAGCTATGTCCTATTCTTTGATCCACAGTGTTTTCCAGCCTGTGTATCATTTGTGCCTGGTCCAGATTCCCCTAGGTCTGGTGCCGGTACCACATACAACTCATGTGCTGTATGATACTGTCATTGTCACTTTATTTGTGCCCTATGAAATACATGTGATAAATACTGCTGTCCAGAACGGTTGACATCTGGCCCAGTTACTGTCAGGGCGTGTGGTGGAAATTTTCCATAAAGGCAGATGAGAGAGTTGTCCTTTTGTGCGATTTATTGAAATAATAAAGAAAATAAAAATAATGGGGAAAGCAAATAAAAAAAACAGCTGGGGAGCTCAGAACATACACCACGGAGGTATAATGCAAAGATCACACAATCCTCAAGTTGTTTCTGCCTTTTAGCTTCTCTTCTGTCCGACTAGGGTGGAATGTCTGTCTAACCCAATCAAATTACATGCACCATCTCCTCCCTGACGCAGTGCGTGAAGATTTTTACTTTCTCACACCTGCATCTGTGAGAAAGGAGCACCAAGTCTGAACATACAGAGAGACAACACCCCGGCCTTGGGTTTTGGAGGCTAGAGTTGAGAGTCTATCAGGCAGAGACAACCATTGAACAATCTAGGTGAAATGCCAAATGCATACTGTACAGTAAGACAAGGCATAAAATATTAAATGCAAAACATAAATCATGAATCGTATAATAACTGCATAGAAGCAAGGAAGACACTATTTTTCCCATGACAGTAGATAACGGACCCACCTGCACAGCACAGACACGATTGAAGATGATAAATGAGGGTTTATTCCAATAATCAGAGTCCAGGTCAGGCAGGGTCATACACAGGTAGGCAATACTGAGTAGTACAAAGGATCAGACAGAATCCGTGTCGTGGACAGGCAAGGTTCGTTAACAAAGAGCTCAGGATTACAGTACCGTTCCGTCAGAGACAGGGTCGTCGTCAAGCTAGCGTGCAAGGTCGTTACCAGACAGGATCAAGATCTAAGGCCTACAGAGCAGACAGGGGCTAGACAGAATTGGTGCCGGTGGTCAGTAGCAAGGTTCACAATAACAAGGCTAGGCTAGAATACAGGACGCTGGAATGTGGTGGATATCACACAACAATGTAGCAAGGTACTGGGGTGAGAGGTGGTGCTTAAATACTAGGTGACTGATTACTGATGAGCTGCAGGTGCGGATAATGACCGGTAATGGCAGGGAACAGCTGTGACATGACATTAACAGGAAGTCCTTTCAAAATAATAGCGGAAGTAGACCCAAGACGTGACAGTTACGACATTGGAACTTGCAGTTAACTTTACCAGGGCAAGAGTTTACAGAGATAATATGTAACAGATATTTCAAAAGTAGCGCTGTCCACAGATTGTGTATACCGGGAGAAACACAGTAATCGCATACTGTAAGCAATGGAACAGCATTCATTTTTATTTTCATTGTTAACGTTAAAACTGTTTCTGTAATAATAAAAACTTACCATGTCTTGAATCCTGCACCATCTGTGCTAGAGTCCCCCAGCTTCACCACTCACCTACCAGTGATCATGGTATTCTATTGGATATTAGTTCTTTTAAACTCAGAAGACAGGGGTGCTATGGAACAGAAATAGTATGTGCTTAATATTTTAGCTTTATTTTATACTCTGTTGTGTCCCTATGTACAGCACTCAGTAAAGGTGTTCTTTCATAGCCAAGGACGGGGCCATTTTGAGTTTTATTTACTGTGCTTGCGCATTGTCTGAGTGTCAGTCATCTACTACTTTTGACTGTTCCAAGTCATCAGTGATTGGCTCAATTCACTTTGAATGTATTGGTGGTGGGAAAACATGGGTTTGGAAAAATTAGCATAGACAAAACGAGACGCGTTTCGAGACGTGTCACAACCTGACATTACGCGTTTTGGAAACGCCGTTCCTGTGACCCTCTTGGCTTTCTATATAGGTCTGCCTGTGGTGGAAATTTTCCATAAAGAAGCAGATGAGAGAGTTGTCCTTTTGTGCGATTTATTGAAATAATAAAGAAAATAAAAATAATGGGGAAAGCAAATAAAAAGCATGGATGTTGATCGTGCACATCAACAAACCAAAAACCAGCTGGGGAGATCAGTGCACACACCACGAAGGTGTGATGCAAAGAGCCCACGATCCTCAAGTTGCTTCTGCCTTTTAGCTTCTCTGTCCGACTAGGGTGGAATGTCTTTCTAACCCAATCAAATTACATGCACCATCTCCTCCCTGTCGCAGTGTGTGTGAAGATTTTACTTTCTCACACCTGCATCGCTGACATCCAACTATCTGTGAGAAAGGAGCACCAAGTCTCAACAGAGACACAACTCCCCGACCTTGGGTTTGGGAGCTAGAGTTGAGAGTCTATCAGGCAGAGACAACCATTGAACAATCTAGGTGAACTGTCAAATGCATACAGTAAGACAAAACATAAGATATTAATTGCAGAACATAAGTCATAACTCGTATAATAACTGCATAGAAATGCATAGAAATAAGGAAGACACATAAAAATAAGGAAGAGACAATTTTTCCCATAACACTGCCATACAAATGTTTACATGTCTTCGTGGGTTTTCTCCAACAGTCAGGCTGACTGGAGCTGCTGCAAATCTTCAGATTAGAACAAAAACTTTGCTTGAATTGTTTATTTATATTTAAGATATTTTTTAGATTACAAATTTTTTTTTTATTATTCAAACGTTAGATTTTGTGTTTTGTTTGAGATTTAAAGAGTCAAAACCCAAACTTTAGTTTAAAAACCCCTGATAAGGGACTTCTAATAAGCAAAACATCAAATAATATTTTAATTTAATTTCTGTTTTCAGACACTGAGATTCTGCTCAAGTCAGCTCAGAAACTCAGTGTTTGTGTTTTGTGCAGCTGAGTCGTGTACTTTCACTTGTCCACATCTTCACTTAGGCTGCTTGTGGTTTATTAGTTAGTTTAGACATATTGCCTTATGCCTTATGTTTAGATCAAACATGTTTGCAAACAATTGTACACACAGAGACATACAAACCACAAACTAGTGAGCAATGTAAAACTGAGATATTGTCATTAGCAACGTTTTAACCTGTTTGTTTTTATTAATTTAAGTCTTAGTTGTCTATTCTCTCTCTTCTTTGAAACACAGTATTTACTGTAGAAGCAGGAAATGAGAACATGTTAAACTCTCCTATGTTATGACTTGACTCCCCTTTTGGTTTTGTGTCCTTGGTCTGCCCTATGATTTCCTGTAATTTGTTTCATTTGTTTCAACTGTCTTGTATTTAAATTCTCAGATTGCAGCTTTGTTCTCTGTTACCATGTTCAACATGCTTCTTGTGTCAAGGTTTGCTTGTCCTGTGTGCGTCAAGGTTAGTTTTCTTTGGTGGTTGTTGCATGCTTAGTGTTCTGTTTGTTTCGTCCTCAGTGTGCAACATCCTGTGGTTAATCTAAATTTAACTGATGGTGTTGGTTTGTGTTAAATAGAAATAGATGTTGACATCTTTCTCACATGTTTTTTTCCATTCTCTGTAGAGACGTTGCAGAAGATTCTTTACATAAAACTGATTGGTACCAAATGTAAGCTGTGAGCTGCAGGTGTGTGTGTAAACAACTTTCTGTTCCTAAATGATGCAACTGAGGAAGCAATAAAAACTTTAACACACAGTTTAACACACTGAGTGTTTTTAGGCTAAAGTGTTGTTAATTGTCTTATTAAAAATAGATACCAGTACCTGTATTTTATGTTAAGGACAACTTGGGGTTTAGTGTCTTGCCCAAGGACACTTCAGCACATGATCCGGGGGGAGGAATCACAAGTTCCATATTAAAGAAGTGTGTGTTTAAATTTTGTGGTGGAAATTTCCCATAAAGAGACAGATGAGTGAGTTGTCTTTTGTGGGATTTATTATAAAAATAATGGGGAAAGCAAATCATAAACATGGATGTTGATGTGCACATCAACAAACCAAAACCAGCTGGGGAGATCAGTGCACACACTACAAAGGTGTGATGCAAAGAGCCCACAATCCTCAAGTTGTCTCTGCCTTTTAACCCCTTTCTCTGGCTCTGATCTAATGTCTCTTTGCACCAATAGAAATGTTTTTGTCACCTTATCTCACCGTGAGTACGAATGTTTACTTTCTCACTTCTGCATCGTCATGTCTTGTTATCCAAAGGAAGGAACACCGAGCTTCCAAGACAAGATGCATTTGCTTTACCAGCCTTGGGTCTGGTGGGAGTCAGATAGGATGGAGCCAGAGTCCGGGTGTAAAAGACAAACATATATCATAAATTATTAGTCAGTCAAATGGAACATCAGATGTTTAGACTTGATGTACTTTGACAGGGCGCAAGAGATTAGTTTTTTGTGTAAGAATGTTCAATGTTGCAACCAGCACATGATGACTGTGTTGGATAAGAAATAGCACAAAGGCACAATTTTTCCATTACAGTCCGGTTTTATTTTGTCACCACCTACTGTTTAGCTCTCATATCCAGTCAGACCAGCTTTTCTTCCTGCCCTTGTTAATCTCACCTGCACATCATCGGTAATCGGAAGTTCAGTACTTAAGCACCACCTCTCACACCAGTACCTTGCCAGATTGTCTGCGTTGTTCTTGACCAACATTCCAGCATTCCAGTACTCTTGTTACCGTGTTTGACCTAGAGATGGCGAAATCGAAGCCTCATGAATCACTGAGCAACTATGACACAGTTGGTCTGAAATCAACACATTGCTCGACACCATTTGACACAGTCAGAACAACAACATCTGCTGGTTGTGCGTGAGAACTGCATCAGAACAGACTGACCGTCAAACCCTCGCTAATATGTGGTTCTTCAGGTTCACGGTCCATGTTTTATTGTCACATAAAAGTTATTTAATCAAAGGTGTTTAATTGTTTTTTAGCTGTGGATAATAATATAACAGTAGCCTTGATATGGTGAATACTTTTGATAGTCAGATGTTATTAGAGCTGTATTTGGTGCTTCTGCAATTCTGTTTATTACTACATTGAGGAGACATGTTTATCATTTAGTTAAATCAAAGACTTTTATTTTATTTTTCCACAGAACATGACTTTAATCACCTTCTCACTACCTCTCCAGCTTTGGAGAAGAGCCGTTTGCACGGCACTGATGTCTGACTAATAGAGATATTTTTATTGGAATTGCGACTTTTCAAAATGTAGTTTTAGTCTTTAATTACATTTGTGAACTTGTCATAAATACATTATAGATATCCGTAATGTGAAAACTTTGAAAATCTTAAAGATCGTCTATCATCTTATAGATAATTTCCAGTCCGCTTGCCGCGTTTATAGAGCTCTGATATATTGAAACAACCAATCCGTTCAAACTGCAGATAAGCCGCTCGGCAGTCACGTGACACCTCTCGCTCTCATTGGTCACGTGATCTGGAATACGCTCAAGATTCTGCTTGACGACTTTTCCGCTTCAAGAGATCAATGCTGAGTCAAGTGGGAGGTCTGGAGTTGGACATCTCAAGTTTGACCTTGCCTTGCTATCAATCTTGCCTCTCCTCTTCGGCTGTTTCCCTTACCGTCTCATCGCCACAAGCTCACGTTCCTGTCGCCGCTCAGTCGAGTCAAGCTCACGTTCCTGTCGCCATTCAGTCAGATCAAGCTCATGTTCCAGACGCCATCTCGTCGAGTCCACGCTACCACCATAGTTCTCCAGTCTGATCCAGTCCCGGAATCTCAGCCCGGGTCCGCTCTCCAGAACCCGGTGTCTCCATCAATTCCCCCTCTCCTGTCAGGACTCAGTCCGTGCCTTGGCCCCAGCTCCTGCTTCAGCCACGGCGGTTGAGGTGATGGAGTTCACACAAAGCCGGGTTCCCCTGCCAAGGCTCCAGAGGCCTCGGCCACTGCGATCAACCAAGGACAACCTTTTCTGTTTTTGCGTTCATCCCGCATAAGTCCCCGCGCCTCAGTCAGCATCGGCTCCTGCGTCACAGTCTGCGCCTCAGCCTGCACCCAGCCCTGTCTTGGCCGCTCACGCTCCCGTCGGCCTCCCCGAAGAGGCCGCTCACGCTCCCGTCGGCCTCCCCGAAGAGGCCGCTCACGCTCCCGTCGGCCTCCCCGAAGAGGCCGCTCACGCTCCCGTCGGCCTCCCCGAAGAGGCCGCTCACGCTCCAGTTCCCGCCGGCCTCCCCGAAGAGGCCGCTCACGCTCCAGTTCCCGCCGGCCCCGAAGAGGTCGCTCACGCTCGAGTTCCCGCCGGCCCCGAAGAGGTCGCTCACGCTCGAGTTCCCGCCGGCCCCGAAGAGGTCGCTCACGCTCGAGTTCCCGTCAACCCTGAAGAGGTCACTTTTGCTCCCGTTCCTGTTCCGCCTGACAATCCTGTGCCATAAGTCCGACCACCGCTTGTTTTTGACCTCGCCTTTTCCTACTCCCTGTCGGATCTGATCATTGCCTGCACTGTGTATGACTTCTGCCTGCCTGACCTTGACCGTTAAAACTATTGTTTTACTCAAGTCGACGCTGTGCATTTGGGTCCTTCCTCCATCGTATGTTTGTAACAAGATGTAATGAAAAGTTGTTCAGTCTTACAGTATATAAAATAACATTGTTACATCAGAGTTTCTTCAATTTACTTTTATTGAGCCCAATTCAACACTAAACAGCATGAATAAGTACTTTGCTAAAATAAATTTTACATTCAGACTACTACTACTTCACACAACAATGTGTGTACAGTAGGCCACAGGTCATGTGATGATGCACCTTAGTCAAATCACGTGGTGTTTGGTAAGGATAAAGGTGTATCACCTGCACACTTAAGGTTTTTGTGTTATTTAGTTGCAAGTGGGGAATGTAGACGACTCTCTAACTGACCCAGTACCTCTGAGTCGCCAAGCAGCTGAGTGGGGGAAGTTTGTTGGACTCATGGAGTGACCAAAATCCAAGTTCAATTACATGAAGTCCATTTATTTTATGCTTGTTCTGTGTCCAGGCATCCAACATGGCATCCAGCAGTCAGCTGGAGCAAGCATAACATGGTATTCAACAAATAGCATAATGTATATTCAATTCAATTCAGTTTTATTTATACAGTGCCAAATCACAACAAAGTTATCTCAAGGCACTTTACAAGTTAAGGTTTAACTCCCTCCCTAAAGAGGAAGAAGGAACTATGAGGTCTTTAAGATAAGAAGGAGGTTTTAGGAGGAGAATTTTAAATTCTAGCCTACATTTTACAGGCAGCCAGTGCAGAGAAGCTAATGTTGGAGAAATGTGATTTCTCTTCTCCATCAGATCCTTGGCTGCAGTATTTTGAAATAGTTGTAGGCTTTTTAAGGATCCTATGAGTAAGCAGTTACAGTAGTCCAGCCTAGAGGTAACAAATACATGAATCAGGTTCTCTGCATCGCTCAGAGAGAATGCTTCTGATTTTAGCTGTATTTCTAAGATGGGAGTAGGCGGTTCTGGAGATTTGTTTAATGTATGATGTAAAAGAGAGATCCTGGTCAAAGATGACACCAAGGTTCCTCACAGTGGATAACATTAGCTTCAGATTCTAAAGTAACTATCTGACTCAATAGTGTCTCTCTCTGATTTTTAGGCCCAACGATAAGAACCTCGGTTTTATTTAAAGAATGTTTAGTTATAGGAAGTTTTGAGACATCCACGATTTATTGTCTTTTAAACAAGTTTGAATTTTAACTATTGATGTGTTTCATTTAGTTCATCATATCATCCAATCTTTAAAATATAGGCTATGTACCACAGTGTTTTAAAGGTGGCTGTGGTCAAACCTTTAAGTCAGATGAGAATTCAGAGAATTCAATTAAGAACTCTGAATATGGAGCAGGAAAAACAGTAAACAATACAAAACACAACTGACTGATTGAGTTTTAGAGTCTGGGTGAGAAAGACTCAAAGTAAGGCTCTCAAATGAGTTATAGCTATGCTATAGCTACTGTAGTGTAACATGATAGTTGATGTGACTCACTGGAGTCAAATCATTTAAACTAACAAGCTCATCCTGCTGCAGCCAGGTTTCAGTGAGACAGAAGAGATCTATGTAATCGTCACTTAAAGTTATTTAATAACAAGGATTTATATGAGAGGTTTGATATTAAATAAACCACACTTTATTAACTTACTGTTACTTTGTTTAGTAAGTGGAACCGTTGGTGTTTATTAAGACATGGTCTCCATGCGATAACCAAGACTAAAATGGCAAGACTAAAGGAGGCTAAACATAAGACACACCGAGCACCATACAGTGGGAGAGGGAGGGAGGGTGTCGGGTCTCACCGCGAGCAGACAGAGATGAAGGACCCAAACGCACAGCTCAGGAGACAGGCTCGGGGATGAACGGAGTTTAATCAATATTATCCAACAACGGCAAGCAAAACAGAAGTCGGGCAGGCAGTAGTCAAAAACCGAGGGTCATGATATCCAGGCAGAGGTACAGGCATGGACAAGGCAAAGCACAGTCAGGGCAGGCACGAGTCAAAACAAAACCAGAACACTTACTTGGATATGAACGGTGGGTCTGACAACTGAGCACACGACGAACAACTAACTGACAGAGAACAAAGGAACGTGCAGGTGCTTAAATGCAGGGAGGTGATTGATAATGAGACACAGCTGGTGATGACGTGACAAAGGACAAAGGTGAACTAGACAAGACAGGACAGAACCGGAAGTGCATGAAAATAAAACAGGAAGTAAACACATGACTGGTGAACCAAACTTAAAGCAGACAGGAACCAAGCCCGGGAACAACAAAATAAGACAGGAAATGAACATAACAACCTAGAAGACACCGGAACAGCCTGGTTCATGACAGAGGGAAGCCATAGCAGTAAAGTAAGCTAGGTGCTACGCTAGCAGAGAAAACACTAGATGACTGTGAAGATTAGCAGAACATTTAACAATAGCATTTAATAATAAGCCGGTCAAGCTGGCTGCTGGTCACAACAGCTTCCCTTTTGGGACATCAACAGATGCTCAAAGGAACTCAAGGAGTGACCAAAAAAAGGAACTCAGACGGAATGGAATCATGTTTTAAAGCAGAGGGGAAGTCTCTTGGATCTCTTAACACTTATGCAGAGAGTTCTGTGCCAGAGAAACTCAATGTTAGAGCTAAAGGAGATCTGACTGTTGGAAATTCACAGCTCAAAGTAGAAGCAGAAGAAGTTGACTGTCCAACAACTAATTATAATTCACGTCCCTTGTTTATTTTTAAGAAAAATAATCAGTTAACTAGTATGTTGATCCATCATCAAAGTCTTTCGTCGTTACCCAAGAGAGAAATTCAAATCTTTGATGGCAACCCTCTACATTTCCATGTCATACTGCACTCATCCAAGCAGGAGCAAAGACTGGTGATGCTGATGACTGCCTGCACTACCTTGTACACCAGGGGGCAGCCTTATGAACTTCTTAATGTTCACTTGAAATGTACCTTGGGCTATTCCACAGTGAAGTTTTCTATTGATGTGGGGATGGGACAGACCTTCCTCTGTGTGCTGCAGTTTCTCTGTAAGTAACCAGTAATGATTAATTAAACTAATGGCAGAAAGTGTTGAAGTGTTCAGTCATCAGTTACATGCTTTTAATCATTTCCTGACGTTTCTATTTGACTTTAGTGCTGATCAGACCTATTTGGTGTGGATATGCTGAAGGTAAATGTACAAGCTCAATGTACAACATCATTGTTCACATTCTATATCAAATGACTCAATGTATTCAATTCACTCCAGCTTTTTTATTATTGGGGTGGTTTGTAAAATATGTCTGATGATTGTCCTGCTTCTTTGGAGTTGCTACAGAATATTTAAAGGTGAGATCTGATCCTTCTTATAATTGGCCACAGTCTAATTAGTTCAAATCACAATCAGAAATCACAATTGCAGCTGCACCAATCAAGTCACGTTCAGAATAATAGCATGTAACAGTAAATGTGTTTTCACAGGTTCCTGCTTTATCAGGTTGGTACAGTCTTCTTTCACTCTGAACATAACAGAGCATTAAACACACCCATGTATTACATGTTGGGTTCCAGCAGGCCTCAGAGCACCAATCAGAGCTCTGCTACAGGTCCAATGACCACCCAGGAAGAAACTCTACACAGTACATATGCTTCGCTTCTTCATGGTCAGTCTTTAACCTAATTTCCTGTCAATTAACATTGTATATTAAAAGTTTCAATCCATCCTGGTTAATGTATCATTTGTTTGTAGGCGATTCTTCTGTTTATGAATCAATCTGTCATCCTGGAAACCCTGGAAATGGTGCGGTTTGCACACTGATCAGCTAGAAGGATCTTTATTGTTACAATAAATGATTTATTGACTATTTGTGAAAGTCCACAATGGAAAAATTAACTAGGGAACAAAGAAATGTGAAAAATTAATAAAATGAAAGAATTAAGTAGAGCAAGGAAACATCTAAACTGTATTATTTCTTTATTAACCACTAATTTCTATTGTTTCTCTTTTCTGTTACATATCAATAAAAACATCAATGGTCAACAAACACAAAGATTTAGTTCTTATCATAGTTACAGCTTTACTTTGTTAACTATTCTACTCAGTGGAACATATTTATGTATACAGTATAATAAGTGTAATTAGGAGTATTTAGCAGATTCAAGCCTTTAGATTATTACATATATTAAACTATGTGTTGGTTTTGTTATTTTTTCATGATGTTTGGGTTAAAGATCTTTGAATTATAACAGGATGTGTGTAGTAATATATTGTTTGTATTGTGTCAATAAATGTTCCGCCAATATACCTTTACTATTGTTTTTATATTATACATATATTGTATTATAAGTGGTCTGGTTTCTGATGCCTGCTAATATACAGAGCTAGCGCTAGCCACATTAGCTGCTAACAGTTAACTTCAAGTCCTCATGTACAAAGACTTGCGTAGATTTCCTACTAAATTTGGCATAAGTTCAAAAATGAATAGTAAAAAAAATTAAATTCAGAAAACTGCCTAAGTACAGATGTATGTATTTTATTTTTTTGTGCAATGAATGTTAGTTTATCTATCTAGCTCTATCGTTTGAGGACAATAAAATAATATAGAAACGTCAGACCATCAGTAAAGCTGTGATTTTCTTGACTGGACAATATACTGTACTGGTTAAAGAAGACCTGTGTTGTTTTTATGCAAACAATTTACCATAAAGTTTATCGTATGGACAAAAATTTCCGTTATAAACAGTGCTTTCACATTCTATGGCCCAATGATAGACGGTCCGGTCACAGACAGATTGTTTATGATGCGTCTTTTCTATGTAACCTGTGTCCTCATTGCTGCGCTTTGACATTTCAATTCTCATCCTGTCTTTGCCACTAAATAGTTTGATGTCATAAAGAAATGCTCACAGACACAAAAAACAGGAAATGGTTATGTATACAGTATATCTAAAATGAACGAAACAGAATTGAAAGTGTTTGAGAATACTTTTAAAACGATGCTTTTTAAACTGACTCCAGGCTCCAAAGACAAAATGCAGAGGTTTTACATTGACTTTATTGAAAGCAGATCGCAGCAATTCAGGAGCAGACTTACTCAGTCCTCATTTTCTTCTTACTACAACACGAGTGGTGTTCAAACTCTCTGAGAGTAAATCACTGTTTGATGAAACTAATGGTAGAAAGTGTTGGAGTGAGGAGAACAGATCTGTATCAAATGAATGAATGCTCTTATATTTTATATCCATTCTACAGTATATATACAATCCTAACATTCCCAACAGGCACACAACCAACCTTCAACGTTAAAATATGGTTTAAATAAGGTGAGTTGTTCTTGTGACATTGATGTAATGTTGAAACAATGTTTAATGCTTTAAAGTTGACAGCAAGACGTTGAGATAATGTTGCCTCATCAACGTTGATTCACCTTTCAAATCACCACATAATCCAATTGTCATTCAACCACAGTTAAGACGTTGATTGAATTATGATTCAATGTTGAAATACCTTCTGGGTTAAAACCTTTGTTGAGGAGAGAGTGGTGGAAGATGAAAAATCATAAGAAAACCAGTGAAGATAAAATGAACATGTTATACTTTTAAAAGCTCACACCAATTCAACGTTTGCTGAAGGTACCCACGTGGGTTTGTTGCATGATACTGCATGTACAGTAACTACACAATACTTCATGTACTTACCAAAGTTGTCCAGCAGGGGGAGGCCTAGTACAAAGTAACGTGAGTAAGTTACACCAGTAACGTTTTATACCTGCTACAATTTAGGTTTCAACTAAAATCAATCAACTATAAACACATAAATACCAAATAAATAGTGTGCATTGCAATTTTATGTTTTTATTTTCCGCAGCTCAAAAAAAAACAGATGTTTTTTCACATGATTTTAGACGTCTACATTTTTTGATAGATAGAGCTGCTGGTTGCTGTAAAACCATATTTGATTGATAATATCCCTATTAGAATCATAACAAAAGTCGAAATTGAGATCCAGTCTGCAAAGCTCACGTTAAAATTGAGGAGAGACAATAAATCAGTGCAGAGTCTGCTTCAGCCTGGCAGCAATATTCTTCACTGATGTGGGGAGCAAACCCTGTAACAGCGACCTTTTAACCCATATATCACAGCCGGTGTTGATGGTTTTCACAGACCTTCATGTGTTAGCGCGTTCTTGCTAACCCTGAGGCCCAGAGGCTTTGGGCCACTGTGTAACAAATCACCGGTGTCATGCGAAAGCTGTAAATCTGATTTGTTTTAGTTGAGGCCATGACGCTTTACATGGATCTGAGTTTCAGGGGAAAAATCAATTGGCCGTCCAAAAGCTCAAGTGTCAGTTGGAGTGAATGATGTTTGAGGTGAAAACAGAGACAGCAACAACTAGAGGCTGTGTGAACCTTGATGTTGTTCAGCTTCGAGTAATGAGAGCTGCTGCCTCTCTAGGTGGGGTTTGTCACAGTTAACCCTTTCATGCTTCATATTTTTTCATGCCTAAAGAGAAATAAAAACACTTGATTGAGGTTCTCGTGAATCCTGAAGGAGAGACCTGACCCGTTCAGTTAACTAAGTAAAACAAACAATGGTTCGTAAACAAAGATCCTCTTTCTTTCTTTGTCCTGAGACAGCGTCAGAGGCTCTGGAACAAGGACTCAACTGCACTTTACTTCACCTACTAATCAAATAGAAATGATTCAGCGTGCGCTGCAGGGTGTAACTGAGTGCGTTTACTTAATAACGTGCATCACATTCATAGCATTACAACAGTTAAACTGGTTTTATCATTTACTGATGTGATGTTTTAATATAAAACTATTATGGATGTGTCCGAGTTGTTCTCATCTGAAACCAAATAGCTGTGAGATACATTCGAGTTCAAAAGGTCTTTGCAGGGTTAATAACGAGGGTCAAGGACAAAGAGGAAATGAAAGCCCCTCAGACGATTCAAATATCGCAGCGAAGAGGGGAAACTCCCTCTGGTTCACACAGCAGTAATAACATTCACCCAGCTGGGAACCAGGCTGGACCACAACACACACACACACATGCACACACGCAACCTTAGAACAACGTGGAGCAGATGGAAACAAACACTTTCTTTGCACTGAAGAAGAATGTTTTTCTGACCCAGTTAGAGAGTTAGAGAAGAGAAGCGCGTCTGTCAGATGGATTTAGACGTGATGTGTGTGTGTGTGTGTGTGTGTGTGTGTGTGTGTGTGTGTGTGTGTGTGTGTGTGTGTGTGTGTGTGTGTGTGTGTGTGTGTGTGTGTAAGCTATATGCTGTATCCAAATAAAAGATTGAGGCTTTTAGGTGTATGCAGTAACTGCATACACTAACTTTTCTGAAGTCTGACTGAAGTCAGTGTAACAGAACAATTTCCTGTTGCTGCTGCTCCCATTTTCCTGCTGTAATATCATCCAGTGTATGTGTGTGTGTGTAGTTTGTGCTTTGCTTTGCATTCTCAGAGTGAAGCATACAGGTGTTTTGTCATACGCCACTGAATGCACGTGCCCGTATGTACACAGGTGCTGCATTGTGTGTGTGTGAGGTCCAGGAGCACAGCTACAATGGCCAAGCTGACAGACACCCTGGACCCAGGTCAAAGGCCTTTGTTGGTGCCGAGCAGTTCAAGGCCCGTCTCCTCTTACTAGAACAAATATGGGTCAGGGCCTCCTGTCCTGACGCCATTCAGCTACAGCAGGACGCAGCTAGAGACGCCGTGGAGGTAACTTAACCCCTCCAGCTGGGTTTTTCCACCAAGAGCACTGCTAGATGGAGGGTTAACCAGAATCCTGCCATAAAATTCAATTAAAGGACAAAAGAGTTACATGAAAAGCATTAAAAGGAAGTTAAATAGCCAGTTTAGCTCTGGTCTATAATGAGAAGTTAACCGGTTCATTCCAAACAATTTAGTCATCTATAAAAGTTCAAATGTATTTAGTCTAAACTGTGAGTATGTACAAAAATAATCCCACAGTAACAAACATTCGTCTGCTCCGTTGTTTTACCAGTGGGTGGAACGAACACGTCTAACGCTGTAGTAATGTCCTTTATTCCTTTTTATTACTATAATAATTGAATTATATAAATGCAGAGTTTGACTTGCAGATTCTTTGTGTTTTGACAATTACCTCGCTAAATTTGTGATGTTTTCTTTTGCCCATTTTGAAGTTTCTCATTTTGCTTTAGAGGTTTGAGGTATCTGCTGTTGAGACATCTTTTTGTATAAGACAAACCAATTAAAGGAAGTTTTGTTTGTTGCTGCCAACAAGTTTAATGGTGTGAAACCAAAACTAACCCACACGTTGTGTTTGGGATAGACCGTCCTTCAAGTTTCTGAAAGAGTAACCTTCAGGTCAAATGATGACAAAACACACATTGTGTCGTTATCAGCAACACGTAAGTGGTGGTGATAACAAGGTCTGACAAAAACTGCTTAGACACAAATATCAAGTGGCAGAACAGGAAAAACAAAGAGCCGGTGGCTTGTAGATTTATTGGTTCTTCCTTTCACACTGACCAAACCCTGTAAGTTGAATGTATGGAAGTGCTGTCTAGGATCTTTGACACTGTACAATATAGGTCAATAAACAAAGCATGTCTGTTATTAACAAAAAGGCCACAATGCTTTGGATTCAGGTCTCATGCTCTGAACCATTACAGACGTGCTGCAGACGCTCTCAGTCCAAGAGTCCTGTCTTAAATAACATGTTCTATGAATAGCTACATTCAAACAAAGAGTAAAAAGTAGATTGAGACAAACATTTAAGACCGTCACGAGGCCAAAGTGTCTTTCACAAGGAAAAAATAATCTCTAATATTATCCTTTAGCAAAATAAGACACTGTATTTGTCCTCAGCAAATGATTCGTAAAGATGTGTTTCTTATTTTCAAGCGCATCGTCCGGAAACGGTGGCACTTTAAAAAGACTGGGATGTCGTGATGACTGAGTGCAGACAGGCTTCTGTTTGCTTCTTTAAGAAAAGGGAGAGTATAAACGGAGTATTCCCATCCATCTTTTTCAACCATCAGGTGTTTCGTAGACAAAATGAATAAAATGATGCTGTTCATATTCCTCCATTTCAAAAACATCGAGAGCAGGTTGTCTTTTAGGCCGTTCGTCTGTATAGAGAGTATGAAATCAAAGCTCTTTAGAGCTCAGCCATCTTTCTGGTTCCTCGTTCATCGATCCAGACCGGGAGGATGTGAAGCACAGCAGGGGACACAGAGTCTCTGGTTCTGTCAGTCTATTGTGCTGCAGGTCAGCATCCAGCAGGCACGTCTGACATGAAATCAAACTCATTCTGGCCCAGCCACAGCTCGGGGAGCTCGTTGGCCCGGTCCAAGCCCAGCTCCACCACCAGCGACATCAGAACCTCTTCATCCACGGGGTCAAAGTCGATAATTCCACCTGCTCCGGCAGCTTGGCTCCCCATGCCGATGCCCACACCCATCCCGCCCCCCCCCAGACCCCCCGACGGCCCCAGCAGCGGGCTTCCGCCGCCCAGAGGCGAGGGCCCGAAGCCTCTCTGGGCTCCGCCCGGCGCCGGGTGTCCGGCGGACGCGCCGGTGAGGTTCTGGTAGTGCGAGTTGAGCTTCTGCAGCTGCATGCTGGCGATGAGGTGAGGCCCCGTCTGCAGGCAGAAGGGCTGAGGTTTGGTCAGCGGCGCCGACGACAGCGTCAACCCGGGGGAAGGCGTGGGGCCAGCGGACGGGGAGAAGGGCACAGCGGCGGTCTTGGAGGAAGGATAGTGGAGCAGGGACGTGAGAGGAGACGAGGAGGAGAGGTCCTTCATCGCGTGGGCGTGGCCAGGGAACAGCAGTGAGGTCATCACCAGGTGACGTAGAGCCTGCAGGAAGAAGACGGGAAAAAGTTACAGCAAAGCGCTAGCTGTCTATGCTAGGCTACGCTAATTGCTACTTTTAGGTTTCTCTCTCCCGTTTTAAGTCTTATACAATACAATCCTTTTTCATTAATTTGAACAAATGTTTGAGAAATTAGTCCTGGTTCTGCAGAAACACACTCCTAAAGACTTTAAAAGCAGATTAGCGGGCTGTGTGGTGCGTCTGTTGACTGAAAGAAAGATGACAAATAACTTAAGCAGTTGTTTAATAGCTTTTCCTGACAAATGTGCGGTTGCTTCAGACCACGACAACAAAGGCGTTGTTGACTTAAAAGCAGCTTTACTCATGTTCTTATGACCTGGTAAATCACTGGAGTCAGATCTGTCTGGGAAACGCACGGGCAGTCGACCCCGGTGCCCAAAGACCCGCGTGACTCTCTGAGTGTGTGTGTGTGTGTGTGTGTGTGTGTGTGTGTGTGTGTGTGTGTCTGCTTTTCCTCCCGACCTACTGAGCAGCAAATTAAGCATGAAAAGGCCGCGGGGAGAAAACCTGCGGGTACCAGAGGGTTAGTGAGTGTTTATAGACCTGCGTCAGGGTGTGTGTGCAGCGCCTTTAAAGACTGATCGGGTCACATGGTTCAGTAAATACATACGAGCAGGAGTGTGTTGTCTAAAGTGACACAGAGTGCCAAAATGCCATTGAGATGTGTGTGTGTGTGTGTGTGTGTGTGTGTGTCCTTCAGACTCGTGTTAAAATCCTTGAGCTGGTTTTTGTTGCATGGCTCATGCTTCAACACACACACATCATACAGCTGTTCTGTGTGAAGGTCACCCCCCCCCCCCCCCCCCCCCCCCCCCCCCCCCACACACACACACCCAACTATCGTATCTTCTAAGTCTTTGAATTAGTGTCAAAAAATGACCACTTGCCAAACTCATCTCCGAAATGTGAGGACAGAAAAGACAAGAAAACACTCCTGGTCCTCACAAAGATGGATGCACACGCATAGAAACACACGCTGACCCCCCCCACCACCACCACCACCACCACCACCACTTGCAGCATCGGCTCCCATTTAGCCTGAACATAATTGCTACAGGCAGGCATGCAGCTGCACTCCACTGATATCATTAACACACGTCCAGAGATACCAAACAGCTGTCGGTGGCATGTCCCTGCGTTTGTGTTCATTATTCACTGGCTGATTACTGTCAGGGTCCGGCTGCACATGGTGCCTCTGCTCCAGGACACACAAACACAAAACACCACATGGAGCCTCCGTCCGCGCATTCTTCTCTCAGACGCTGCAGCTTTGCATGTTTTTCCATTCACTTTGACAGCGTGTTACTCATCTTGAAGGTGTGTTACACCACCAGCGGACTGGAAATCGGCCCCACTGACAAATTATTGTCATTACCGAGCCCGAATGCAAACAATCCGTCACCATCGCAGCTCGTCTATCACGAACCGAAGCGTCCATGTGATCCCAAGCGTTGCATCAAACCCAGTCATTGTTTTCATTTTGGTTCGTTAACACGGAGACTCAACATTACTTGGTCCCCGTAGTTCAATGAAATGTTCCAGTCGTGACTTTCAGACTTAAATTCCACTGAATTTGAGATTTAAACATCCTCAGGAGACCAGCCGCCTGAGAGGCGGTGAGAGGGTGGGTGTTTTGCTGCTGCTGGTCTGGAGGATGGACCGGACTCAAACGCGTCCGGCCCGTTTGCTGGCAGGGCAGGATGCTGTGGAGCGCTGGAGCCGGGCCAGTGTTTTTTCCTGTTCACAGCTGACCTGACTCATTGTGCTCCTCCACCACTTTTATGACGGCCCTGGCCCGGTTCCCCTCTCAAGGCTTTCATTAGCAGTCTAGGCTGCTGTCTTGGTCGCACGCTGGTCTGCGTTTATTGTAATTCGAAGTAAAAGTCGGCCCTCGTTGCCAGACTGGTTAAAAACAGCGTCAGGGCAAACGCCACTAGTTATTTACCTATTGTTAGAAATGTGTGCAAACAGGCCACAGTTGATCTGAGAGCAAAGGCAAATACATCTGTTTTTCTCAATGCAGCTAATCTCTACATGTGAAAAATAATATGTAAACCAAACAAATAAATACATTTGTTGTTGTTTCAGTAATAGGAGGGATCAGCCTGTACCTGTCCAGGTGTCCTCATATTTACTGAGCCCAAGCACAGATTAGTGTGTGCTAATACGATGGATGCAGATGTACCTCATTCACTACACCTGCCTTGGTGTCAGACTCCTGCTCCGTCTCTACGTTCACGTCTGAACCTTTACTTCCGATGACTGTCCTTGAAACGTGGGCAGAGCCCTTGTTCTTACTGCAAAACCTCGTGTCAACGAACTGAAAAGTATCCATCAATCACAGCAGCCGCCCGAAACCCACGCACCTCCATCCGTTTACTGCCTTTCTCTGTTTTTGTCTTCTTACACAAAGTCCTACACGGTGTCACGCAATAGAAGCACGCGTCACGTCATCTTTAAAGTCGTCGATTTGTCCCCAAATAGGAAACAACAAGACGCAGCCACGGTAGAACATCCTACAGATGCGGCTCTGGATCGCGTCGCCATAACAACGTAGAAACGGCCCTTTATAATAAGACTAACAGAGCAACACTTGACGTGTCAATAGGCACGCGGGGGTTTCAATTACACAGTTAAAGCGTGATGAGTAAACTGAAACGTCAGTGTGCTCACGCGCCTCGGACGCGCGCGCACGCGCCACATACCGTATGCTTTCCCCGCGCGGCGCGTTCACGTCTACTTTTAATTGCCTCATCATCGACACCGCGCAATGATAGGATGCAGCGTTCAGCTCGAGTCGCAGGCTGCAGCGCTGCAAAAGTTAACAACTGTATTAATGCGAGATGAGAAAAGTCGCATCCCAGAAATGAAAGAAACGTGCAAAATCTAAACTAATCTGATCTAATGTTTATCCACGTCTGTGCGTTTGAACCGAACGGAAAGCGCTTCTCCAGCGCCGCTGCTTCAGCTGGAGGCGGAAAACGCTTGACCTCATTTAAAATGTTACATAAACACAGAAGCGACCGAGAGAAAAACTTCCACCAGACGCGTTTCCAGCGAAGCCACACGCTGACAGCTGCGCTGAGGCGGGTTGGAACTCGGGCAAACGGACCGACCTGCGAGAAAAGCCCGGTGCGGGGAGACGGGACGGTCCGAGGCAGAACCCGGTAGAACCCCAGGCTCAGGTCCGGAGGAGAAGCGCGCTGACGGAGACGCTGACGGAGTCCGGAGGGTTCGTCAGCTCCTCACTGAGCTTGTGACTGAAGCGCTGTGTGCGCCTCTCTCCTCTCCGCGCGGTGCGTGTGCGTGCGTGTGTGTGTGTGTGTAGGCTGCCACCCAAAACCAGGAGCTGGACTTCCAGAGGATTCGGACGGAGGCAGGAGGAAGCAAGTTCGAGGCAAATGAGGATTATTCCAGGTGATGAACGTGCATGAATCATTTAAATGTTCGTGTCGACCAGCTGATAAAGACAAATCACACACTCAACCAGTGTCTAGTTCAGCTGCAGGTAAAACGCCTCCACTTTCCTTCAGTGTGTTACTGGACTCACACTGCACCCACAAACATTAGCAGTTCACTTGTCTAAAGGCTCAGGTCCCGTGGGTTCAGCAGTGCTTAAAGCTGGTTCATCTCATACATAGGCGTCGAGTCACGTGCCGGCCCAGTTTCAGGACAAGTCCGGCCTCCGGAGCTTCGCCGCGGCTGCTCTGCAGGGCAGATGTTGCTCATTCTGAGGCAAACACCATCAAGAATCAAATGGACCATTTAGGCCCACTCCGTCTTTGTCTGGGTCACTCACCCGAGGAGAGAGAGAGGGAGAGAGACCACACGTGTGTGTCGGTCATTTGCATAAGTACGTGTTCCGCCTTGTGGAGACGCTGCGTGTCATTAGAGACGCTGATGAATACCCGCTGAATGATTCATCGCGTCAGGTTGGCTGCAACAGGAGACGCCGCGTTGCTAACGTTTCATGGTTTGTGAAAGTTTGCCACAGCGCCGGTGCCGTGGCGTTCCATCCAAGCCGCCAAGAGCTTCAGCAGCTCCCAAATGTGGAGCCACGTCTGCGGGAAAGCGGATCAGACCGTTCAAACGAAGCACAAACGCCATCAATAAAAAAACCATCCTTCAAACCCTTTATCAGAGTCACAGCTGAGGTCATTGTCGGTGTTTTCTAATTGTGTGGGAACATTTACTGAGTGGAGTAGATGGAGGTGACGTCAGCGTCACCAGCAGCGCGTTGGTTGAGCAGCCTGATCTTCCAGACGTTCCTGGTGTGACCTTAATGAATCAAACTGGGTCAGTACAGATGTGTGTGTACAAACTGAACAAGGCTCAATGTTGATATCAGGCCGTTCCAACGACTCGAGGCTCTCATGAAGTCACGTCTTAGCAAGTAGACGCTTCAATTCATTTGTTACTGATGGCGTCATTCAGTTCAGTGAACAGGTGCCTGAATATCCAGCTTTTAGAACTGGTGACTACATTATCATTAACTCCACATCCTTCTTTCAGCCATGGTTGTACGTAGAAGCTGTACATGACTTTTAATGAGCCGAGCCCACACACCTTCCTCCACGTGAAGCATTATGTTGTTAAAACACTGAATCTAATTTTTTATTAACATGCCGTTGTGTTTTTTCCCATCGTCAGTGGAAGTCTCGTCGCTTCACTGCAGCTCCTGGACGTCCGGGCTCAGATCAGCGATGCTCGCTGGTCATGGGATCGGCCCGTGGGCCTCTTTAAATGTTTAACAGTTTGTGCTCCGTCACCTGGAGAAGCTCAGACCCAACACTGGATCCTCCACGGGGCCGCTTTGGTTTATTTTATTCATAAAGGACAAACAAAGGCTGTTGGGGAGGGGAGAAAATCCAAAGGACCTGTTGTTGGAGAACCTGGAAGAAAATAAAAGCGCCCCCGTCCCTCCCCCACCTCCTGCTCCAACACAACAATCTCCTCCACGTCCACCATTCATCAGCATTCACCTCGGCAGCGTTTGGCAGCGGGCCGTCATTGCGCTCCCAGTGTGGTCAAGTGCCACGCGCGCAGCCTCTCTTCCGTTAAGCACATAAAAGGCGGCATCTGTCTTTATTGTGCGACTAAATCCCCGCCGCCATTGACCGCAGACACTTCACATGTTGATGCAGTGAAGGACTTGCGCACAAAGGCCTCCGTCGCTTTGTTCACTCAGGGGAGACGTTATGCAAATCAAACAAACCGTTTGTGATTTCCGTCTCTGCAGACGAATAGTTGGAGCTCGTTGGTCAAACTGGACGTCTTGTTCCGAGGTTGGAAAATTATAGCAAAAAAAGAACGAGATCCCAAACTTCTGGAAATGTCTGTTTTATGCGTTTATGCACTGGAGCAGCGTTTGTGTGGCTGCAGCAAACGTTCAGCGACCGGGAAACGGCTGCACCAGCAGGAACCACCAAGAAACAGGAGAAGAGGAAGAACAAGCCATGGATTATCAAGATAAACCAAGAGCGGGGCTCAAATGATGCTTTGTTCAAAGTCTGATTGGAGCCGACGGCGCATTTGCATCGTCGGAGCTTGTTTCACAATTTATTTCACAATTTATTTCGTGGGAGGTTGTTTACGAGACAAAGCAGAACAACAGGAAACGAAGCAAATCAGAAGCAACACAATGTGATGATTGAAGTGATTCACTTAAAGACAAGCTCTCTGCAAGAATTTGATGAGGTTTGATGAAACTGATGAACCAAACGAGGCGCCTCCTGATTGAACTGAATCCCTCCTCGGGTTCCTCCATGTTCACGCTGGAAAAAGGGACACGCGCTTCCGACTACAGGCCCACGGTTTGCGCCAAGGACAAATTGCTGTCGAGTCCCGCTTCGTCTTGGCCATAATGCGGAACAGGCGCGGGTTTTTTCCTTTACACAACATGTTACATCACACGGCTGCTTGGAATGAGACACAAGATTTCCATAATCGTGTCCCAGGGTGATTTAAATTCCACGCTCCATCACAGGCTGCACTTGACTCGGGCCGGCTCTCCCCAACACCGTCGCCTGATATTAAAGCATTGTGCGCTGATGCGCTGAGCTGCGCAGTTCACGGGGAGAACAAAAGGAAAAGAAAAGGCTTGTGTGGCGTCTGCTAATTATACAAATGAAAGGAACAAACAAATAAAGCCGCGATTTGCATGCGCAGCCCGTCGTCTTTTACACACACTGTGCCGCGCGTGTGTGTGTGTAAAAGAATAAGATTCCTTGGAAGCAAGCAGGACTTTCCTGCCCAGTGTTTCTGAGGAGGAGGCCGAGGACACAGAGGAGGCAACGACCTTCTCTGAGTTCAGTCACAGGAATTAAAACAGAGTCAGAAACTACATTCAGGGATGAGATACGTGAAAATGCTTCAATAACATGTTTACTTTGGACACGGAGCCCTGCTTTAATGTAACAGCTGTACTTCCAAGGAGTCCTGCTGCTGCAGCTCCGGGACCTTTAACCGTCACATTTCCAACCGTAAACAAGCAAAGGACTCGGCAGAAGACGATGCGGGTCACAGCAAAACCTGATCTGGGCTTCGGCCTCCTT